>NW_027100823.1:0-35053 GCF_029633855.1 Hoplias malabaricus
GACTAACGTAACTGGGATTTTCTCTCAATAGGTTTATTGGTGTTGAATATATTGGAATTAAATTCATGAACTTGTTATACGTCCAATAAAGCAAAATACAGATGCAATGTAGGATATATTGGACTGACTAGGCTTTTCTGATCACACCCTTCTACTCATGTGTTTACCTAGCTTCACTGGAAGTAGGAATCCCATCATGAAATTTACAGTTATACATTTTATGCAGCACAACATGTCCCTATATCTCAGCTTTGGGATGTGGTAGGGCAAAAAATACCACACCACTCTCGTCGTCAGGACCTCCCTGATACACGGTGTGAGTTTGAAGAAGATCTGAGGAGGTCACATTTTTCACCCAAAAAACCACTAAGGGGTACCCCTTTGTGTTTTTTTAGACTAAATTTTTGACCGTCTCAGATTTCTTCCAAACTCACGATGTTGATTAAGCAGGTCCTGACTTACACAGGGGTGTGATTATTTTCAGCCTATCTCATCCCAAAGCTGAGATATGAGGACTTACATAACTGGGATTTTCTCTCAATAGGTTTATTGGTGTTGAATATATTGGAATTAAATTTATGAACTTGTTATACATCCAATAAAGCAAAATGCAGATGCAGTATAGAGTATATTGGACTGACTAGGCTTTTCTTATCTCACCCTTCTACTCATGGGTTTACCTAGCTTCACTGGAAGTAGGAATCCCATCATGAAATTTACAGTTATACATTTTATGCAGCACAACATGTCCCTATATCTCAGGTTTGGGATGTGGTAGGGCAAAAATTACCACACCACTGTCTTCGTCAGGACCTCCCTGACACACGGTGTGGGTTTGAAGAAGATTTGAGGAGGTCACATATTTCACCCAAAAAACACTAAGGGGTAACCCTTTGTGGTTTTTTAGACTAAATTTTTGACCGTCTCAGATTTCTTCCAAACTCACGATGTTTATTGAGTAAGTTCTGACTTACACAGGGGTGTGATTATTTTCAGCCTATCTCATCCCAAAGCTGAGATATGAGGACTAACGTAACTGGGATTTTCTCTCAATAGGTTTATTGGTGTTGAATATATTGGAATTAAATTTATGAGCTTGTTATACATCCAATAAAGCAAAATACAGATGCAATGTAGGATATATTGGACTGACTAGGCTTTTCTGATCGCACCCTTCTACTCATGCGTTTATCTAGCTTCACTGGAAGTAAGAATCCCATCATGAAATTTACAGTTATACATTTTATGCAGCACAACATGTCCCTATATCTCAGCTTTGGGATGTGGTAGGGCAACAATTACCACACCACTGTCTTCGTCAGGACCTCCCTGACACACGGTGTGGGTTTGAAGAAGATCTGAGGAGGTCACATTTTTCACCCAAAAAAACACTAAGGGGTACCCCTTTGTGTTTTTTTAGACTAAATCTTTGACCGTCTCAGATTTCTTCCAAACTCACGATGCTGATTAAGCAGGTCCTGACTCACACAGGGGTGTGATTATTTTCAGCCTATCTCATCCCAAAGCTGAGATATGAGGACTAACGTAACTGGGATTTTCTCTCAATAGGTTTATTGGTGTTGAATATATTGGAATTAAATTTATGAGCTTGTTATACATCCAATAAAGCAAAATACAGATGCAATGTAGGTTATATTGGACTGACTAGGCTTTTCTGATCGCACCCTTCTACTCATGTATTTACCTAGCTTCACTGGAAGTAGGAATCCCATCATGAAATTTACAGTTATACATTTTATGCAGCACAAAATGTCCCTATATCTCAGCTTTGGGATGTGGTAGGGCAACAATTACCACACCACTGTCTTCGTCAGGACCTCCCAGACACACGGTGTGGGTTTGAAGAAGATCTGAGGAGGTCACATTTTTCACCCAAAAAAACACTAAGGGGTACCCCATTGTGGTTTTTTAGACTAAATTTTTGACCGTCTCAGACTTCTTCCAAACTCACGATGTTTATTGAGCAGGTCCTGACTTACACAGGGGTGTGATTATTTTCAGCCTGTCTCATCCCAAAGCTGAGATATGAGGACTTACGTAACTGGGGTTTTCTCTCAATAGGTTTATTGGTGTTGAATATATTGGAATTAAATTCATGAACTTGTTATACGTCCAATAAAGCAAAATACAGATGCAATGTAGGATATATTGGACTGACTAGGCTTTTCTGATCGCACCCTTCTACTCATGTGTTTACCTAGCTTCACTGGAAGTAAAAATCCCATCATGAAATTTACAGTTATACATTTTATGCAGCACAACATGTCCCTATATCTCAGCTTTGGGATGTGGTAGGGCAACAATTACCACACCACTGTCTTCGTCAGGACCTCCCTGACACACGGTGTGGGTTTGAAGAAGATCTGAGGAGGTCACATTTTTCACCGTCTCAGATTTCTTCCAAACTCACGATGTTGATTAAGCAGGTCCTGACTTACACAGGGGTGTGATTGTTTTCAGCCTATCTCATCCCAAAGCTGAGATATGAGGACTTACGTAACTAGGATTTTCTCTCAATAGGTTTATTGGTGTTGAATATATTGGAATTAAATTCATGAACTTGTTATACGTCCAATAAAGCAAAATACAGATGCAATGTAGGATATATTGGACTGACTAGGCTTTTCTGATCACACCCTTTTACTCATGTGTTTACCTAGCTTCACTGGAAGTAGGAATCCCATCATGAAATTTACAGTTATACATTTTATGCAGCACAACATGTCCCTATATCTCAGGTTTGGGATGTGGTAGGGCAACAATTACCACACCACTGTCTTCGTCAGGACCTCCCTGACACACGGTGTGGGTTTGAAGAAGATTTGAGGAGGTCACATATTTCACCCAAAAAAACACTAAGGGGTACCCCTTTGTGTTTTTTTAGACTAAATCTTTGACCGTCTCAGATTTCTTCCAAACTCACGATGCTGATTAAGCAGGTCCTGACTCACAAAGGGGTGTGATTATTTTCAGCCTATCTCATCCCAAAGCTGAGATATGAGGACTAACGTAACTGGGATTTTCTCTCAATAGGTTTATTGATGTTGAATATATTGAAATTAAATGTATTAGCTTGTTATACGTCCAATAAAGCAAAATACAGATGCAATGTAGGTTATATTGGACTGACTAGGCTTTTCTGATCACACCCTTCTACTCATGTGTTTACCTAGCTTCACTGGAAGTAGGAATCCCATCATGAAATTTACAGTTATACATTTTATGCAGCACAACATGTCCCTATATCTCAGCTTTGGGATGTGGTAGGGCAACAATTACCACACCACTGTCTTCGTCAGGACCTCCCTGACACACGGTGTGGGTTTGAAGAAGATTTGAGGAGGTCACATATTTCACCCAAAAAACACTAAGGGGTAACCCTTTGTGGTTTTTTAGACTAAATTTTTGACCATCTCAGATTTCTTCCAAACTCACGATGTTGATTGAGCAGGTCCTGACTTACACAGGGGTGTGATTATTTTCAGCCTATCTCATCCCAAAGCTGAGATATGAGGACTAACGTAACTGGGATTTTCTCTCAATAGGTTTATTGGTGTTGAATATATTGGAATTAAATTGATGAGCTTGTTATACGTCCAATAAAGCAAAATACAGATGCAATATATTGGACTGACTAGGCTTTTCTGATCGCACCCTTCTACTCGTATGTTTACCTAGCTTCACTGCGAGTAGGAATCCCATCATGAAATTTAGTTATACATTTTATGCAGCACAACATGTCCCTATATCTCAGCTTTGGGATGTGGTAGGGCAAAAATTACCACACCACTCTCGTCGTCAGGACCTCCCTGACACACGGTGTGAGTTTGAAGAATATCTGAGGAGGATACTTCTTTTCACGCAAAAAACCAATAAGGAGTACCCGTTTGTGTTTTTTTAGATTAAATTTTTGACCGTCTCAGATTTCTTCCAAACTCACGATGTTGATTAAGCAGGTCCTGACTTACACAGGGGTGTGATTATTTTCAGCCTATCTCATCCCAAAGCTGAGATATGAGGACTTACGTAACTGGGATTTTCTCTCAATAGGTTTATTGGTGTTGAATATATTGGAATTAAATTTATGAACTTGTTATACGTCCAATAAAGCAAAATACAGATGCAGTGTAGAGTATATTGGACTGACTAGGCTTTTCTTATCTCACCCTTCTACTCATGGGTTTACCTAGCTTCACTGGAAGTAGGAATCCCATCATGAAATTTACAGTTATACATTTTATGCAGCACAACATGTCCCTATATCTCAGCTTTGGGATGTGGTAGGGCAACAATTACAACACCACTGTCATCATCAGGACCTCCCTGACACACGGTGTGGGTTTGAAGAAGATCTGAGGAGGTCACATTTTTCACCTAAAAAAACACTACCCCTTTGTGTTTTTTTAGACAAAATTTTTGACCGTCTCAGATTTCTTCCAAACTCACAATGTTGATTGAGCAGGCCTTGACTTACACAGGGGTGTGATTATTTCCAGCCTATCTCATCCCAAAGCTGAGATATGAGGACTAACGTAACTGGGATTTTCTCTCAATAGGTTTATTGGTGTTGAATATATTGGAATTAAATTTATGAGCTTGTTATACGTCCAATAAAGCAAAATACAGATGCAGTATAGAGTATATTGGACTGACTAGGCTTTTCTTATCTCACCCTTCTACTCATGGGTTTACCTAGCTTCACTGGAAGTAGGAGTCCCATCATGAAATTTACAGTTATACAGTTTATGCAGCACAACATGTCCCTATATCTCAGCTTTGGGATGTGGTAGGGCAACAATTACCACACCATTGTCTTCGTCAGGACCTCTCTGACACACGGTGTGGGTTTGAAGAAGATCTTAAGAGGTCACATTTTTCACCCAAAAAAAACCCACTAGACTAAATTTTTGACCGTCTCAGATTTCTTCCAAACTCACGATGTTGATTAAGCAGGTCCTGACGTATACAGGGGTGTGATTATTTTCAGCCTATCTCATCCCAAAGCTGAGATATGAGGACTTACGGAACTGTGATTTTCTCTCAATAGGTTTATTGGTGTTGAATATATTGGAATTAAATTTATGAACTTGTTATATGTCCAATAAAGCAAAATACAGATGCAGTGTAGAGTATATTGGACTGACTAGGATTTTCTTATCTCACCCTTCTACTCATGGGTTTACCTAGCTTCACTGGAAGTAGGAATCCCATCATGAAATTTACAGCTATACATTTTATGCAGCACAACATGTCCCTATATCTCAGCTTTGGGATGTGGTAGGGCAAAAATTACCACACCACTCTCTTCGTCAGGACCTCCCTGACAGATCTGAGGAGGTCACTTTTTTCACGCAAAAAACCAATAAGGAGTACCCCTTTGTGTTTTTTTAGACTAAATTTTTGACCATCTCAGATTTCTTCCAAACTCACAATGTTGATTGAGCAGGCCTTGACTTACACAGGGGTGTGATTATTTCCAGCCTATCTCATCCCAAAGCTGAGATATGAGGACTAACGTAACTGGGATTTTCTCTCAATAGGTTTATTGGTGTTGAATATATTGGAATTAAATTTATGAGCTTGTTATACGTCCAATAAAGCAAAATACAGATGCAGTGTAGGTTATATTGGACTGACTAGGCTTTTCTGATCGCACCCTTCTACTCATGCGTTTACCTAGCTTCACTGGAAGTAAGAATCCCATCATGAAACTTACAGTTATACATTTTATGCAGCACAACATGTCCCTATATCTCAGCTTTGGGATGTGGTAGGGCAACAATTACCACACCATTGTCTTCGTCAGGACCTCTCTGACACACGGTGTGGGTTTGAAGAAGATCTTAAGAGGTCACATTTTTCACCCAAAAAAAACCCACTAAGGGGTACCCCTTTGTGTTTTTTTAGACTAACTTTTTAACCGTCTCAGATTTCTTCCAAACTCATGATGTTGATTGAGCAGGTTCTGACTTACACAGGGGTGTGATTATTTTCAGCCTGTCTCATCCCAAAGCTGAGATATGAGGACTAATGTAACTGGGATTTTCTCTCAATAGGTTTATTGGTGTTGAATATATTGGAATTAAATTGATGAGCTTGTTATACGTCCAATAAAGCAAAATACAGATGCAATGTAGGTTATATTGGACTGACTAGGCTTTTCTGATCGCACCCTTCTACTCGTGTGTTTACCTAGCTTCACTGGAAGTAGGAATCCCATCATGAAATTTACAGTTATACATTTTATGCAGCACAACATGTCCCTATATCTCAGCTTTGGGATGTGGTAGGGCAAAATATCCCACACTCTCTCGTCGTCAGGACCTCCCTGATACACGGTGTGAGTTTGAAGAAGATCTGAGGAGGTCACATTTTTCACCCAAAAAACCACTAAGGGGTACCCCTTTGTGTTTTTTTAGACTAACTTTTTAACCGTCTCAGATTTCTTCCAAACTCATGATGTTGATTGAGCAGGTTCTGACTTACACAGGGGTGTGATTATTTTCAGCCTATCTAATCCCAAAGCTGAGAATTGAGGACTTACGTAACTGTGATTTTCTCTCAATTGGTTTATTGGTGTTGAATATATTGGAATTAAATTTATGAACTTGTTATACGTCCAATAAAGCACAATACAGATGCAGTGTAGAGTATATTGGACTGACTAGGCTTTTCTTATCTCAACCTTCTACTCGTATGTTTACCTAGCTTCACTGCGAGTAGGAATCCCATCATGAAATTTACAGTTATACAATTTATGCAGCACAACATGTGCCAACACTTTATTGGTGTTGAATATATTGGAATTAAATTTATGAGCTTGTTATACGTCCAATAAAGCAAAATACAGATGCAGTATAGAGTATATTGGACTGACTAGGCTTTTCTTATCTCACCCTTCTACTCATGGGTTTACCTAGCTTCACTGGAAGTAGGAGTCCCATCATGAAATTTACAGTTATACAGTTTATGCAGCACAACATGTCCCTATATCTCAGCTTTGGGATGTGGTAGGGCAACAATTACCACACCATTGTCTTCGTCAGGACCTCTCTGACACACGGTGTGGGTTTGAAGAAGATCTTAAGAGGTCACATTTTTCACCCAAAAAAAACCCACTAGACTAAATTTTTGACCGTCTCAGATTTCTTCCAAACTCACGATGTTGATTAAGCAGGTCCTGACGTATACAGGGGTGTGATTATTTCCAGCCTATCTCATCCCAAAGCTGAGATATGAGGACTAACGTAACTGGGATTTTCTCTCAATAGGTTTATTGGTGTTGAATATATTGGAATTAAATTTATGAGCTTGTTATACGTCCAATAAAGCAAAATACAGATGCAGTGTAGGTTATATTGGACTGACTAGGCTTTTCTGATCGCACCCTTCTACTCATGTGTTTACCTAGCTTCACTGGAAGTAAGAATCCCATCATGAAATTTACAGTTATACATTTTATGCAGCACAACATGTCCCTATATCTCAGCTTTGGGATGTGGTAGGGCAAAAATTACCACACCACTCTCGTCGTCAGGACCTCCCTGATACACGGTGTGAGTTTGAAGAAGATCTGAGGAGGATACTTCTTTTCACGCAAAAAACCACTAAGGGGTACCCGTTTGTGTTTTTTTAGATTAAATTTTTGACCGTCTCAGATTTCTTCCAAACTCACGATGTTGATTAAGCAGGTCCTGACTTACACAGGGGTGTGATTATTTTCAGCCTATCTAATCCCAAAGCTGAGAATTGAGGACTTACGTAACTGTGATTTTCTCTCAATTGGTTTATTGGTGTTGAATATATTGGAATTAAATTTATGAACTTGTTATACGTCCAATAAAGCACAATACAGATGCAGTGTAGAGTATATTGGACTGACTAGGCTTTTCTTATCTCAACCTTCTACTCGTATGTTTACCTAGCTTCACTGCGAGTAGGAATCCCATCATGAAATTTACAGTTATACAATTTATGCAGCACAACATGTGCCTATATCTCAGCTTTGGGATGTGGTAGAGCAACAATTACCACACCACTGTCATCATCAGGACCTCCCTGACACACGGTGTGGGGTTGAAGAAGATCTTAGGAGGTCACATTTTTCACCTAAAAAAAAAACACTAAGGGGTACCCCTTTGTGTTTTTTTTAGACTAACTTTTTAACCGTCTCAGATTTCTTCCAAACTCATGATGTTGATTGAGCAGGTCCTGACTTACACAGGGGTGTGATTATTTTCAGCCTGTCTCATCCCAAAGCTGAGATATGAGGACTAACGTAACTGGGATTTTCTCTCAATAGGTTTATTGGTGTTGAATATATTGGAATTAAATTTATGAGCTTGTTATACGTCCAATAAAGCAAAATACAGATGCAATGTAGGTTATATTGGACTGACTAGGCTTTTCTGATCGCACCCTTCTACTCATGTGTTTACCTAGCTTCACTGGAAGTAGGAATCCCATCATGAAATTTACAGTTATACATTTTATGCAGCACAACATGTCCCTATATCTCAGCTTTGGGATGTGGTAGGGCAAAAATTACCACACCACTCTCGTCATCAGGACCTCCCTGACACACGGTGTGCGTTTGAAGAAAATCTGAGGAGGTCACTTTTTTCACCCAAAAAAACACAAAGGGGTACCCCTTTGTGTTTTTTTTAGACTAACTTTTTAACCATCTCAGATTTCTTCCAAACTCACGATGTTGATTGAGCAGGTCCTGACTTACACAGGGGTGTGATTATTTTTAGCCTATCTCATCCCAAAGCTGAGATATGAGGACTAACGTAACTGGGATTTTCTCTCAAAATGTTTATTGGTGTTGAATATATTGGAATTAAATTTATGAACTTGTTATACGTCCAATAAAGCAAAATACAGATGCAGTGTAGAGTATATTGGACTGACTAGGCTTTTCTTATCTCACCCTTCTACTCATGGGTTTACCTAGCTTCACTGGAAGTAGGAATCCCATCATGAAATTTACAGTTATACATTTTATGCAGCACAACATGTCCCTATATCTCAGCTTTGGGATGTGGTAGGGCAAAAATTACCACACTACTCTCGTCGTCAGGACCTCCCTGACACACGATGTGAGTTTGAAGAAGATCTGAGGAGGTCACTTTTTTCACCCAAAAAAACACTAAGGGGTACCTGTTTGTGTTTTTTTAGACTAAATTTTTGACCGTCTCAGATTTCTTCCAAACTCACGATGTTGATTAAGCAGGTCCTGACTTACACAGGGGTGTGATTATTTTCAGCCTGTCTCATCCCAAAGCTGGGATATGAGGACTTACTTAACTGGGATTTTCTCTCAATAGGTTTATTGGTGTTGAATATATTGGAATTAAATTTATGAACTTGTTATACGTCCAATAAAGCAAAATACAGATGCAGTGTAGAGTATATTGGACTGACTAGGCTTTTCTTATCTCACCCTTCTACTCATGGGTTTACCTAGCTTCACTGGAAAGAGGAATCCCATCATGAAATTTACAGTTATACATTTTATGCAGCACAACATGTCCCTAGATCTCAGCTTTGGGATGTGGTAGGGCAAAAATTACCACACCACTCTCGTCATCAGGACCTCCCTGACAGACGGTGTGAGTTTGAAGAAGATCTGAGGAGGTCACTTTTTTTCACCCAAAAAAACACAAAGGGGTACCCCTTTGTGTTTTTTTAGACTAAATTTTTGACCGTCTCAGATTTCTTCCAAACTCACAATGTTGATTAAGCAGGTCCTGACTTACACAGGGGTGTGATTATTTTCAGCCTATCTCATCCCAAAGCTGAGAATTGAGGACTTACGTAACTGGGATTTTCTCTCAATAGGTTTATTGGTGTTGAATATATTGGAATTAAATTTATGAACTTGTTATACGTCCAATAAAGCAAAATACAGATGCAATGTAGGTTAGATTGGACTGACTAGGCTTTTCTGATCGCACCCTTCTACTCGTGTGTTTACCTAGCTTCACTGGAAGTAGGAATCCCATCATGAAATTTACAGTTATACATTTTATGCAGCACAACATGTCCCTATTTCTCAGCTTTGGGATGTGGTAGGGCAAAAATTACCACACCACTCTCGTCGTCAGGACCTCCCTGATACACGGTGTGAGTTGGAAGAAGATCTGAGGAGGATACTTCTTTTCACGCAAAAAACCACTAAGGGGTACCCGTTTGCGTTTTTGTAGATTAAATTTTTGACCGTCTCAGATTTCTTCCAAACTCACGATGTTGATTAAGCAGGTCCTGACTTACACAGGGGTGTGATTATTTTCAGCCTATCTAATCCCAAAGCTGAGAATTGAGGACTTACGTAACTGTGATTTTCTCTCAATTGGTTTATTGGTGTTGAATATATTGGAATTAAATTTATGAACTTGTTATACGTCCAATAAAGCACAATGCAGATGCAGTGTAGAGTATATTGGACTGACTAGGCTTTTCTTATCTCACCCTTCTACTCATGTGTTTACCTAGCTTCACTGGAAGTAAGAATCCCATCATGAAATTTACAGCTATACATTTTATGCAGCACAACATGTCCCTATATCTAAGCTTTGGGATGTGGTAGGGCAACAATTACCACACCACTGTCATCATCAGGACCTCCCTGACACACGGTGTGAGTTTGAAGAAGATCTGAGGAGGTCACTTTTTTCACCCAAAAAAACACTAAGGGGTACCTGTTTGTGTTTTTTTAGACTAAATTTTTGACCGTCTCAGATTTCTTCCAAACTCATGATGTTGATTAAGCAGGTCCTGACTTACACAGGGGTGTGATTATTTTCAGCCTATCTCATCCCAAAGCTGAGAATTGAGGACTTACGTAACTGGGATTTTCTCTCAATTGGTTTATTGGTGTTGAATATATTGGAATTAAATTTATGAACTTGTTATACATCCAATAAAGCAAAATACAGATGCAGTGTAGAGTATATTGGACTGACTAGGCTTTTCTTATCTCACCCTTCTACTCATGGGTTTACCTAGCTTCACTGGAAGTAGGAATCCCATCATGAAATTTACAGTTATACATTTTATGCAGCACAACATGTCCCTATATCTCAGCTTTGGGATGTGGTAGGGCAAAAATTACCACACTACTCTCGTCATCAGAACCTCCCTGACACACGGTGTGAGTTTGAAGAAGATCTGAGGAGGATACTTTTTTTCACCCAAAAAAACACTAAGGGGTACCCCTTTGTGTTTTTTTTTTTTGACTAAAATTTTGACCGTCTCAGATTTCTTCCAAACTCACGATGTTGATTAAGCAGGTCCTGACTTAGACAGGGGTGTGATTATTTTCAGCCTATCTCATCCCAAAGCTGAGAATTGAGGACTTACGTAACTGGGATTTTCTCTCAATAGGTTTATTGGTTTTGAATATATTGGAATTAAATTTATGAACTTGTTATACATCCAATAAAGCAAAATACAGATGCAGTGTAGAGTATATTGGACTGACTAGGCTTTTCTTATCTCACCCTTCTACTCATGGGTTTACCTAGCTTCACTGGAAGTAGGAATCCCATCATGAAATTTACAGTTATACATTTTATGCAGCACAACATGTCCCTATATCTCAGCTTTGGGACGTGGTAGGGCAAGAATTACCGCACCACTCTCGTCGTCAGGACCTCCCTGACACACGGTGTGAGTTTGAAAAAGATCTGAGGAGGTCACTTTTTTCACCCAAAAAAACACAAAGGGATACCCCTTTGTGTTTTTTTTTTTGACTAAAATTTTGACCGTCTCAGATTTCTTCCAAACTCACGATGTTGATTAAGCAGGTCCTGACTTACACAGGGGTGTGATTATTTTCAGCCTATCTCATCCCAAAGCTGAGAATTGAGGACTTACGTAACTGGGATTTTCTCTCAATTGGTTTATTGGTGTTGAATATATTGGAATTAAATTTATGAACTTGTTATACGTCCAATAAAGCAAAATACAGATGCAGTGTAGAGTATATTGGACTGACTAGGCTTTTCTTATCTCACCCTTCTACTCATGGGTTTACCTAGCTTCACTGGAAGTAAGAATCCCATCATGAAATTTACAGCTATACATTTTATGCAGCACAACATGTCCCTATATCTCAGCTTTGGGATGTGGTAGGGCAAAAATTACCACACCACTCTCGTCATCAGGACCTCACTGACACACGGTGTGAGTTTGAAGAAGATCTGAGGAGGTCACTCTTTTCACCCAAAAAAACACAAAGGGGTACCCCTTTGTGTTTTTTTTAGACTAACTTTTTAACCGTCTCAGATTTCTTCCAAACTCACGATGTTGATTGAGCAGGTCCTGACTTACACAGGGGTGTGATTATTTTTAGGCTATCTCATCCCAAATCTGAGATATGAGGACTAACGTAACTGGGATTTTCTCTCAAAATGTTTATTGGTGTTGAATATATTGGAATTAAATTTATGAGCTTGTTATACGTCCAATAAAGCAAAATACAGATGCAATGTAGGTTATATTGGACTGACTAGGCTTTTCTGATCGCACCCTTCTACTCATGTGTTTACCTAGCTTCACTGGAAGTAGGAATCCCATCATGAAATTTACAGTTATACATTTTATGCAGCACAACATGTCCCTATATCTCAGCTTTGGGATGTGGTAGGGCAAAAATTACCACACCACTCTCGTCATCAGGACCTCCCTGACACACGGTGTGCGTTTGGAGAAAATCTGAGGAGGTCACTTTTTTCACCCAAAAAAACACAAAGGGGTACCCCTTTGTGTTTTTTTTAGACTAACTTTTTAACCATCTCAGATTTCTTCCAAACTCACGATGTTGATTGAGCAGGTCCTGACTTACACAGGGGTGTGATTATTTTTAGCCTATCTCATCCCAAAGCTGAGATATGAGGACTAACGTAACTGGGATTTTCTCTCAAAATGTTTATTGGTGTTGAATATATTGGAATTAAATTTATGAACTTGTTATACGTCCAATAAAGCAAAATACAGATGCAGTGTAGAGTATATTGGACTGACTAGGCTTTTCTTATCTCACCCTTCTACTCATGGGTTTACCTAGCTTCACTGGAAGTAGGAATCCCATCATGAAATTTACAGTTATACATTTTATGCAGCACAACATGTCCCTATATCTCAGCTTTGGGATGTGGTAGGGCAAAAATTACCACACTACTCTCGTCGTCAGGACCTCCCTGACACACGATGTGAGTTTGAAGAAGATCTGAGGAGGTCACTTTTTTCACCCAAAAAAACACTAAGGGGTACCTGTTTGTGTTTTTTTAGACTAAATTTTTGACCGTCTCAGATTTCTTCCAAACTCACGATGTTGATTAAGCAGGTCCTGACTTACACAGGGGTGTGATTATTTTCAGCCTATCTCATCCCAAAGCTGGGATATGAGGACTTACGTAACTGGGATTTTCTCTCAATAGGTTTATTGGTGTTGAATATATTGGAATTAAATTTATGAACTTGTTATACGTCCAATAAAGCAAAATACAGATGCAGTGTAGAGTATATTGGACTGACTAGGCTTTTCTTATCTCACCCTTCTACTCATGGGTTTACCTAGCTTCACTGGAAGTAGGAATCCCATCATGAAATTTACAGTTATACATTTTATGCAGCACAACATGTCCCTATATCTCAGCTTTGGGATGTGGTAGGGCAAAAATTACCACACTACTCTCGTCGTCAGGACCTCCCTGACACACGATGTGAGTTTGAAGAAGATCTGAGGAGGTCACTTTTTTCACCCAAAAAAACACTAAGGGGTACCTGTTTGTGTTTTTTTAGACTAAATTTTTGACCGTCTCAGATTTCTTCCAAACTCACGATGTTGATTAAGCAGGTCCTGACTTACACAGGGGTGTGATTATTTTCAGCCTATCTCATCCCAAAGCTGGGATATGAGGACTTACTTAACTGGGATTTTCTCTCAATAGGTTTATTGGTGTTGAATATATTGGAATTAAATTTATGAACTTGTTATACGTCCAATAAAGCAAAATACAGATGCAGTGTAGAGTATATTGGACTGACTAGGCTTTTCTTATCTCACCCTTCTACTCATGGGTTTACCTAGCTTCACTGGAAAGAGGAATCCCATCATGAAATTTACAGTTATACATTTTATGCAGCACAACATGTCCCTAGATCTCAGCTTTGGGATGTGGTAGGGCAAAAATTACCACACCACTCTCGTCATCAGGACCTCCCTGACAGACGGTGTGAGTTTGAAGAAGATCTGAGGAGGTCACTTTTTTTCACCCAAAAAAACACAAAGGGGTACCCCTTTGTGTTTTTTTAGACTAAATTTTTGACCGTCTCAGATTTCTTCCAAACTCACAATGTTGATTAAGCAGGTCCTGACTTACACAGGGGTGTGATTATTTTCAGCCTATCTCATCCCAAAGCTGAGAATTGAGGACTTACGTAACTGGGATTTTCTCTCAATAGGTTTATTGGTGTTGAATATATTGGAATTAAATTTATGAACTTGTTATACGTCCAATAAAGCAAAATACAGATGCAATGTAGGTTAGATTGGACTGACTAGGCTTTTCTGATCGCACCCTTCTACTCGTGTGTTTACCTAGCTTCACTGGAAGTAGGAATCCCATCATGAAATTTACAGTTATACATTTTATGCAGCACAACATGTCCCTATTTCTCAGCTTTGGGATGTGGTAGGGCAAAAATTACCACACCACTCTCGTCGTCAGGACCTCCCTGATACACGGTGTGAGTTGGAAGAAGATCTGAGGAGGATACTTCTTTTCACGCAAAAAACCACTAAGGGGTACCCGTTTGCGTTTTTGTAGATTAAATTTTTGACCGTCTCAGATTTCTTCCAAACTCACGATGTTGATTAAGCAGGTCCTGACTTACACAGGGGTGTGATTATTTTCAGCCTATCTAATCCCAAAGCTGAGAATTGAGGACTTACGTAACTGTGATTTTCTCTCAATTGGTTTATTGGTGTTGAATATATTGGAATTAAATTTATGAACTTGTTATACGTCCAATAAAGCACAATGCAGATGCAGTGTAGAGTATATTGGACTGACTAGGCTTTTCTTATCTCACCCTTCTACTCATGTGTTTACCTAGCTTCACTGGAAGTAAGAATCCCATCATGAAATTTACAGTTATACATTTTATGCAGCACAACATGTCCCTATATCTCAGCTTTGGGATGTGGTAGGGCAACAATTACCACACCACTGTCTTCGTCAGGACCTCCCTGAGATACGGTGTGGGTTTGAAGAAGATCTGAGGAGGTCACATTTTTCACCCAAAAAAACACTACCCCTTTGTGTTTTTTTAGACAAAATTTTTGACCGTCTCAGATTTCTTCCAAACTCACAATGTTGATTGAGCCGGCCGTGACTTACACAGGGGTGTGATTATTTCCAGCCTATCTCATCCCAAAGCTGAGATATGAGGACTAACGTAACTGGGATTTTCTCTCAATAGGTTTATTGGTGTTGAATATATTGGAATTAAATTTATGAGCTTGTTATACGTCCAATAAAGCAAAATACAGATGCAGTGTAGGTTATATTGGACTGACTAGGCTTTTCTGATCGCACCCTTCTACTCATGTGTTTACCTAGCTTCACTGGAAGTAAGAATCCCATCATGAAATTTACAGCTATACATTTTATGCAGCACAACATGTCCCTATATCTAAGCTTTGGGATGTGGTAGGGCAACAATTACCACACCACTGTCATCATCAGGACCTCCCTGACACACGGTGTGAGTTTGAAGAAGATCTGAGGAGGTCACTTTTTTCACCCAAAAAAACACTAAGGGGTACCTGTTTGTGTTTTTTTAGACTAAATTTTTGACCGTCTCAGATTTCTTCCAAACTCATGATGTTGATTAAGCAGGTCCTGACTTACACAGGGGTGTGATTATTTTCAGCCTATCTCATCCCAAAGCTGAGAATTGAGGACTTACGTAACTGGGATTTTCTCTCAATTGGTTTATTGGTGTTGAATATATTGGAATTAAATTTATGAACTTGTTATACATCCAATAAAGCAAAATACAGATGCAGTGTAGAGTATATTGGACTGACTAGGCTTTTCTTATCTCACCCTTCTACTCATGGGTTTACCTAGCTTCACTGGAAGTAGGAATCCCATCATGAAATTTACAGTTATACATTTTATGCAGCACAACATGTCCCTATATCTCAGCTTTGGGATGTGGTAGGGCAAAAATTACCACACTACTCTCGTCATCAGAACCTCCCTGACACACGGTGTGAGTTTGAAGAAGATCTGAGGAGGATACTTTTTTTCACCCAAAAAAACACTAAGGGGTACCCCTTTGTGTTTTTTTTTTTTGACTAAAATTTTGACCGTCTCAGATTTCTTCCAAACTCACGATGTTGATTAAGCAGGTCCTGACTTAGACAGGGGTGTGATTATTTTCAGCCTATCTCATCCCAAAGCTGAGAATTGAGGACTTACGTAACTGGGATTTTCTCTCAATAGGTTTATTGGTTTTGAATATATTGGAATTAAATTTATGAACTTGTTATACATCCAATAAAGCAAAATACAGATGCAGTGTAGAGTATATTGGACTGACTAGGCTTTTCTTATCTCACCCTTCTACTCATGGGTTTACCTAGCTTCACTGGAAGTAGGAATCCCATCATGAAATTTACAGTTATACATTTTATGCAGCACAACATGTCCCTATATCTCAGCTTTGGGACGTGGTAGGGCAAGAATTACCGCACCACTCTCGTCGTCAGGACCTCCCTGACACACGGTGTGAGTTTGAAGAAGATCTGAGGAGGTCACTTTTTTCACCCAAAAAAACACAAAGGGGTACCCCTTTGTGTTTTTTTTTTTGACTAAAATTTTGACCGTCTCAGATTTCTTCCAAACTCACGATGTTGATTAAGCAGGTCCTGACTTACACAGGGGTGTGATTATTTTCAGCCTATCTCATCCCAAAGCTGAGAATTGAGGACTTACGTAACTGGGATTTTCTCTCAATTGGTTTATTGGTGTTGAATATATTGGAATTAAATTTATGAACTTGTTATACGTCCAATAAAGCAAAATACAGATGCAGTGTAGAGTATATTGGACTGACTAGGCTTTTCTTATCTCACCCTTCTACTCATGGGTTTACCTAGCTTCACTGGAAGTAAGAATCCCATCATGAAATTTACAGCTATACATTTTATGCAGCACAACATGTCCCTATATCTCAGCTTTGGGATGTGGTAGGGCAAAAATTACCACACCACTCTCGTCATCAGGACCTCACTGACACACGGTGTGAGTTTGAAGAAGATCTGAGGAGGTCACTTTTTTCACCCAAAAAAACACAAAGGGGTACCCCTTTGTGTTTTTTTTAGACTAACTTTTTAACCGTCTCAGATTTCTTCCAAACTCACGATGTTGATTGAGCAGGTCCTGACTTACACAGGGGTGTGATTATTTTTAGGCTATCTCATCCCAAATCTGAGATATGAGGACTAACGTAACTGGGATTTTCTCTCAAAATGTTTATTGGTGTTGAATATATTGGAATTAAATTTATGAGCTTGTTATACGTCCAATAAAGCAAAATACAGATGCAGAGTAGGTTATATTGGACTGACTAGGCTTTTCTGATCGCACCCTTCTACTCATGTGTTTACCTAGCTTCATTGGAAGTAGGAATCCCATCATGAATTTTACAGTTATACATTTTATGCAGCACAACATGTCCCTATATCTCAGCTTTGGAATGTGGTAGGGCAAAAATTACCACACCACTCTCGTCGTCAGGACCTCCCTGACACACGGTGTGAGTTTGAAGAAGATCTGAGGAGGTCACTTTTTTCACCCAAAAAAACACAAAGGGGTACCCCTTTGTGTTTTTTTAGACTAAATTTTTAACCGTCTCAGATTTCTTCCAAACTCACGATGTTGATTAAGCAGGTCCTGACTTACACTGATTATTTTCAGCCTATCTAATCCCAAAGCTGAGAATTGAGGACTTACGTATTTGGGATTTTCTCTCAATTGGTTTATTGGTGTTGAATATATTGGAATTGAATTTATGAACTTGGGCAAAAATTACCACACCACTCTCGTCGTCAGGACCTCCCTGACACACGGTGTGAGTTTGAAGAAGATCTGAGGAGGATACTTTTTTTCACCCAAAAAAACACTAAGGGGTACCTGTTTGTGTTTTTTTAGACTAAATTTTTGACCGTCTCAGATTTCTTCCAAACTCACGATGTTGATTAAGCAGGTCCTGACTTACACAGGGGTGTGATTATTTTCAGCCTATCTCATCCCAAAGCTGAGATATGAGGACTTACGTAACTGGGATTTTCTCTCAATAGGTTTATTGGTGTTGAATATATTGGAATTAAATTTATGAGCTTGTTATACGTCCAATAAAGCAAAATACAGATGCAATGTAGGTTATATTGGACTGCCTAGGCTTTTCTGATCGCACCCTTCTACTCATGTGTTTACCTAGCTTCATTGGAAGTAGGAATCCCATCATGAAATTTACAGTTATACATTTTATGCAGCACAACATGTCCCTATATCTCAGCTTTGGAATGTGGTAGGGCAAAAATTACCACACCACTCTCGTCGTCAGGACCTCCCTGACACACGGTGTGAGTTTGAAGAAGATCTGAGGAGGTCACTTTTTTCACCCAAAAAAACACAAAGGGGTACCCCTTTGTGTTTTTTTAGACTAAATTTTTAACCGTCTCAGATTTCTTCCAAACTCACGATGTTGATTAAGCAGGTCCTGACTTACACTGATTATTTTCAGCCTATCTAATCCCAAAGCTGAGAATTGAGGACTTACGTATTTGGGATTTTCTCTCAATTGGTTTATTGGTGTTGAATATATTGGAATTGAATTTATGAACTTGGGCAAAAATTACCACACCACTCTCGTCGTCAGGACCTCCCTGACACACGGTGTGAGTTTGAAGAAGATCTGAGGAGGATACTTTTTTTCACCCAAAAAAACACTAAGGGGTACCTGTTTGTGTTTTTTTAGACTAAATTTTTGACCGTCTCAGATTTCTTCCAAACTCACGATGTTGATTAAGCAGGTCCTGACTTACACAGGGGTGTGATTATTTTCAGCCTATCTAATCCTAAAGCTGAGAATTGAGGACTTACGTAACTGGGATTTTCTCTCAATTGGTTTATTGGTGTTGAATATATTGGAATTAAATTTATGAACTTGTTATACGTCCAATAAAGCAAAATACAGATGCAGTGTAGAGTATATTGGACTGACTAGGCTTTTCTGATCGCACCCTTCTACTCATGTGTTTACCTAGCTTCATTGGAAGTAGGAATCCCATCATGAAATTTACAGTTATACATTTTATGCAGCACAACATGTCCCTATATCTCAGCTTTGGGATGTGGTAGGGCAAAATATCCCACACTCTCTCGTCGTCAGGACCTCCCTGATACACGGTGTGAGTTTGAAGAAGATCTGAGGAGGTCACATTTTTCACCCAAAAAACCACTAAGGGGTACCCCTTTGTGTTTTTTTAGACAAAATTTTTGACCATCTCAGATTTCTTCCAAACTCACGATGTTGATTAAGCAGGTCTTGACTTACACAGGGGTGTGATTATTTTCAGCCTATCTAATCCCAAAGCTGAGAATTGAGGACTTACGTAACTGTGATTTTCTCTCAATTGGTTTATTGGTGTTGAATATATTGGAATTAAATTTATGAACTTGTTATACGTCCAATAAAGCACAATACAGATGCAGTGTAGAGTATATTGGACTGACTAGGCTTTTCTTATCTCAACCTTCTACTCGTATGTTTACCTAGCTTCACTGCGAGTAGGAATCCCATCATGAAATTTACAGTTATACAATTTATGCAGCACAACATGTGCCAACACTTTATTGGTGTTGAATATATTGGAATTAAATTTATGAGCTTGTTATACGTCCAATAAAGCAAAATACAGATGCAGTATAGAGTATATTGGACTGACTAGGCTTTTCTTATCTCACCCTTCTACTCATGGGTTTACCTAGCTTCACTGGAAGTAGGAGTCCCATCATGAAATTTACAGTTATACAGTTTATGCAGCACAACATGTCCCTATATCTCAGCTTTGGGATGTGGTAGGGCAACAATTACCACACCATTGTCTTCGTCAGGACCTCTCTGACACACGGTGTGGGTTTGAAGAAGATCTTAAGAGGTCACATTTTTCACCCAAAAAAAACCCACTAGACTAAATTTTTGACCGTCTCAGATTTCTTCCAAACTCACGATGTTGATTAAGCAGGTCCTGACGTATACAGGGGTGTGATTATTTCCAGCCTATCTCATCCCAAAGCTGAGATATGAGGACTAACGTAACTGGGATTTTCTCTCAATAGGTTTATTGGTGTTGAATATATTGGAATTAAATTTATGAGCTTGTTATACGTCCAATAAAGCAAAATACAGATGCAGTGTAGGTTATATTGGACTGACTAGGCTTTTCTGATCGCACCCTTCTACTCATGTGTTTACCTAGCTTCACTGGAAGTAAGAATCCCATCATGAAATTTACAGTTATACATTTTATGCAGCACAACATGTCCCTATATCTCAGCTTTGGGATGTGGTAGGGCAACAATTACCACGCCACTGTCTTCGTCAGGACCTCCCTGAGATACGGTGTGGGTTTGAAGAAGATCTGAGGAGGTCACATTTTTCACCCAAAAAAAACCCACTAAGGGGTACCCCTTTGTGTTTTTTTAGACTAACTTTTTAACCGTCTCAGATTTCTTCCAAACTCATGATGTTGATTGAGCAGGTTCTGACTTACACAGGGGTGTGATTATTTTCAGCCTGTCTCATCCCAAAGCTGAGATATGAGGACTAACGTAACTGGGATTTTCTCTCAATAGGTTTATTGGTGTTGAATATATTGGAATTAAATTGATGAGCTTGTTATACGTCCAATAAAGCAAAATACAGATGCAATGTAGGTTATATTGGACTGACTAGGCTTTTCTGATCGCACCCTTCTACTCGTGTGTTTACCTAGCTTCACTGGAAGTAGGAATCCCATCATGAAATTTACAGTTATACATTTTATGCAGCACAACATGTCCCTATATCTCAGCTTTGGGATGTGGTAGGGCAAAAATTACCACACCACTCTCGTCGTCAGGACCTCCCTGATACACGGTGTGAGTTTGAAGAAGATCTGAGGAGGATACTTCTTTTCATGCAAAAAACCACTAAGGGGTACCCGTTTGTGTTTTTTTAGATTAAATTTTTGACCGTCTCAGATTTCTTCCAAACTCACGATGTTGATTAAGCAGGTCCTGACTTACACAGGGGTGTGATTATTTTCAGCCTATCTAATCCCAAAGCTGAGAATTGAGGACTTACGTAACTGTGATTTTCTCTCAATTGGTTTATTGGTGTTGAAT
This sequence comes from Hoplias malabaricus, assembly GCF_029633855.1. Taxonomy (NCBI): domain Eukaryota; kingdom Metazoa; phylum Chordata; class Actinopteri; order Characiformes; family Erythrinidae; genus Hoplias; species Hoplias malabaricus. The sequence continues at coordinate 21,495 of NW_027100823.1, forward strand.
ATATTGGAATTAAATTTATGAACTTGTTATACGTCCAATAAAGCACAATACAGATGCAGTGTAGAGTATATTGGACTGACTAGGCTTTTCTTATCTCAACCTTCTACTCGTATGTTTACCTAGCTTCACTGCGAGTAGGAATCCCATCATGAAATTTACAGTTATACAATTTATGCAGCACAACATGTGCCTATATCTCAGCTTTGGGATGTGGTAGAGCAACAATTACCACACCACTGTCATCATCAGGACCTCCCTGACACACGGTGTGGGGTTGAAGAAGATCTTAGGAGGTCACATTTTTCACCTAAAAAAAAAACACTAAGGGGTACCCCTTTGTGTTTTTTTTAGACTAACTTTTTAACCGTCTCAGATTTCTTCCAAACTCACGATGTTGATTAAGCAGGTCCTGACTTACACTGATTATTTTCAGCCTATCTAATCCCAAAGCTGAGAATTGAGGACTTACGTATTTGGGATTTTCTCTCAATTGGTTTATTGGTGTTGAATATATTGGAATTGAATTTATGAACTTGGGCAAAAATTACCACACCACTCTCGTCGTCAGGACCTCCCTGACACACGGTGTGAGTTTGAAGAAGATCTGAGGAGGATACTTTTTTTCACCCAAAAAAACACTAAGGGGTACCTGTTTGTGTTTTTTTAGACTAAATTTTTGACCGTCTCAGATTTCTTCCAAACTCACGATGTTGATTAAGCAGGTCCTGACTTACACAGGGGTGTGATTATTTTCAGCCTATCTAATCCTAAAGCTGAGAATTGAGGACTTACGTAACTGGGATTTTCTCTCAATTGGTTTATTGGTGTTGAATATATTGGAATTAAATTTATGAACTTGTTATACGTCCAATAAAGCAAAATACAGATGCAGTGTAGAGTATATTGGACTGACTAGGCTTTTCTGATCGCACCCTTCTACTCATGTGTTTACCTAGCTTCATTGGAAGTAGGAATCCCATCATGAAATTTACAGTTATACATTTTATGCAGCACAACATGTCCCTATATCTCAGCTTTGGGATGTGGTAGGGCAAAAATTACCACACCACTCTCGTCGTTAGGACCTCCCTGACACACGGTGTGAGTTTGAAGAAGATCTGAGGAGGTCACTTTTTTTCACCCAAAAAAACACAAAGGGGTACCCCTTTGTGTTTTTTTAGACAAAATTTTTGACCGTCTCAGATTTCTTCCAAACTCACGATGTTGATTAAGCAGGTCCTGACTTACACAGGGGTGTGATTATTTTCAGCCTATCTAATCCCAAAGCTGAGAATTGAGGACTTACGTAACTGGGATTTTCTCTCAATTGGTTTATTGGTGTTGAATATATTGGAATTGAATTTATGAACTTGGGCAAAAATTACCACACCACTCTCGTCGTCAGGACCTCCCTGACACACGGTGTGAGTTTGAAGAAGATCTGAGGAGGATACTTTTTTTCACCCAAAAAAACACTAAGGGGTACCTGTTTGTGTTTTTTTAGACTAAATTTTTGACCGTCTCAGATTTCTTCCAAACTCACGATGTTGATTAAGCAGGTCCTGACTTACACAGGGGTGTGATTATTTTCAGCCTATCTCATCCCAAAGCTGAGATATGAGGACTTACGTAACTGGGATTTTCTCTCAATAGGTTTATTGGTGTTGAATATATTGGAATTAAATTTATGAGCTTGTTATACGTCCAATAAAGCAAAATACAGATGCAATGTAGGTTATATTGGACTGCCTAGGCTTTTCTGATCGCACCCTTCTACTCATGGGTTTACCTAGCTTCACTGGAAGTAAGAATCCCATCATGAAATTTACAGCTATACATTTTATGCAGCACAACATGTCCCTATATCTCAGCTTTGGGATGTGGTAGGGCAAAAATTACCACACCACTCTCGTCATCAGGACCTCACTGACACACGGTGTGAGTTTGAAGAAGATCTGAGGAGGTCACTTTTTTCACCCAAAAAAACACAAAGGGGTACCCCTTTGTGTTTTTTTTAGACTAACTTTTTAACCGTCTCAGATTTCTTCCAAACTCACGATGTTGATTGAGCAGGTCCTGACTTACACAGGGGTGTGATTATTTTTAGGCTATCTCATCCCAAATCTGAGATATGAGGACTAACGTAACTGGGATTTTCTCTCAAAATGTTTATTGGTGTTGAATATATTGGAATTAAATTTATGAGCTTGTTATACGTCCAATAAAGCAAAATACAGATGCAGTGTAGGTTATATTGGACTGACTAGGCTTTTCTGATCGCACCCTTCTACTCATGTGTTTACCTAGCTTCATTGGAAGTAGGAATCCCATCATGAATTTTACAGTTATACATTTTATGCAGCACAACATGTCCCTATATCTCAGCTTTGGAATGTGGTAGGGCAAAAATTACCACACCACTCTCGTCATCAGGACCTCACTGACACACGGTGTGAGTTTGAAGAAGATCTGAGGAGGTCACTTTTTTCACCCAAAAAAACACAAAGGGGTACCCCTTTGTGTTTTTTTTAGACTAACTTTTTAACCGTCTCAGATTTCTTCCAAACTCACGATGTTGATTGAGCAGGTCCTGACTTACACAGGGGTGTGATTATTTTTAGGCTATCTCATCCCAAATCTGAGATATGAGGACTAACGTAACTGGGATTTTCTCTCAAAATGTTTATTGGTGTTGAATATATTGGAATTAAATTTATGAGCTTGTTATACGTCCAATAAAGCAAAATACAGATGCAGTGTAGGTTATATTGGACTGACTAGGCTTTTCTGATCGCACCCTTCTACTCATGTGTTTACCTAGCTTCATTGGAAGTAGGAATCCCATCATGAATTTTACAGTTATACATTTTATGCAGCACAACATGTCTCTATATCTCAGCTTTGGAATGTGGTAGGGCAACAATTACCACACCACTCTCGTCGTCAGGACCTCCCTGACACACGGTGTGAGTTTGAAGAAGATCTGAGGAGGTCACTTTTTTTCACCCAAAAAAACACAAAGGGGTACCCCTTTGTGTTTTTTTAGACTAAATTTTTAACCGTCTCAGATTTCTTCCAAACTCACGATGTTGATTAAGCAGGTCCTGACTTACACTGATTATTTTCAGCCTATCTAATCCCAAAGCTGAGAATTGAGGACTTACGTATTTGGGATTTTCTCTCAATTGGTTTATTGGTGTTGAATATATTGGAATTGAATTTATGAACTTGGGCAAAAATTACCACACCACTCTCGTCGTCAGGACCTCCCTGACACACGGTGTGAGTTTGAAGAAGATCTGAGGAGGATACTTTTTTTCACCCAAAAAAACACTAAGGGGTACCTGTTTGTGTTTTTTTAGACTAAATTTTTGACCGTCTCAGATTTCTTCCAAACTCACGATGTTGATTAAGCAGGTCCTGACTTACACAGGGGTGTGATTATTTTCAGCCTATCTAATCCTAAAGCTGAGAATTGAGGACTTACGTAACTGGGATTTTCTCTCAATTGGTTTATTGGTGTTGAATATATTGGAATTAAATTTATGAACTTGTTATACGTCCAATAAAGCAAAATACAGATGCAGTGTAGAGTATATTGGACTGACTAGGCTTTTCTGATCGCACCCTTCTACTCATGTGTTTACCTAGCTTCATTGGAAGTAGGAATCCCATCATGAAATTTACAGTTATACATTTTATGCAGCACAACATGTCCCTATATCTCAGCTTTGGAATGTGGTAGGGCAAAAATTACCACACCACTCTCGTCGTCAGGACCTCCCTGACACACGGTGTGAGTTTGAAGAAGATCTGAGGAGGTCACTTTTTTTCACCCAAAAAAACACAAAGGGGTACCCCTTTGTGTTTTTTTAGACTAAATTTTTAACCGTCTCAGATTTCTTCCAAACTCACGATGTTGATTAAGCAGGTCCTGACTTACACTGATTATTTTCAGCCTATCTAATCCCAAAGCTGAGAATTGAGGACTTACGTATTTGGGATTTTCTCTCAATTGGTTTATTGGTGTTGAATATATTGGAATTGAATTTATGAACTTGGGCAAAAATTACCACACCACTCTCGTCGTCAGGACCTCCCTGACACACGGTGTGAGTTTGAAGAAGATCTGAGGAGGATACTTTTTTTCACCCAAAAAAACACTAAGGGGTACCTGTTTGTGTTTTTTTAGACTAAATTTTTGACCGTCTCAGATTTCTTCCAAACTCACGATGTTGATTAAGCAGGTCCTGACTTACACAGGGGTGTGATTATTTTCAGCCTATCTAATCCTAAAGCTGAGAATTGAGGACTTACGTAACTGGGATTTTCTCTCAATTGGTTTATTGGTGTTGAATATATTGGAATTAAATTTATGAACTTGTTATACGTCCAATAAAGCACAATACAGATGCAGTGTAGAGTATATTGGACTGACTAGGCTTTTCTTATCTCAACCTTCTACTCGTATGTTTACCTAGCTTCACTGCGAGTAGGAATCCCATCATGAAATTTACAGTTATACAATTTATGCAGCACAACATGTGCCAACACTTTATTGGTGTTGAATATATTGGAATTAAATTTATGAGCTTGTTATACGTCCAATAAAGCAAAATACAGATGCAGTATAGAGTATATTGGACTGACTAGGCTTTTCTTATCTCACCCTTCTACTCATGGGTTTACCTAGCTTCACTGGAAGTAGGAGTCCCATCATGAAATTTACAGTTATACAGTTTATGCAGCACAACATGTCCCTATATCTCAGCTTTGGGATGTGGTAGGGCAACAATTACCACACCATTGTCTTCGTCAGGACCTCTCTGACACACGGTGTGGGTTTGAAGAAGATCTTAAGAGGTCACATTTTTCACCCAAAAAAAACCCACTAGACTAAATTTTTGACCGTCTCAGATTTCTTCCAAACTCACGATGTTGATTAAGCAGGTCCTGACGTATACAGGGGTGTGATTATTTCCAGCCTATCTCATCCCAAAGCTGAGATATGAGGACTAACGTAACTGGGATTTTCTCTCAATAGGTTTATTGGTGTTGAATATATTGGAATTAAATTTATGAGCTTGTTATACGTCCAATAAAGCAAAATACAGATGCAGTGTAGGTTATATTGGACTGACTAGGCTTTTCTGATCGCACCCTTCTACTCATGTGTTTACCTAGCTTCACTGGAAGTAAGAATCCCATCATGAAATTTACAGTTATACATTTTATGCAGCACAACATGTCCCTATATCTCAGCTTTGGGATGTGGTAGGGCAACAATTACCACACCACTGTCTTCGTCAGGACCTCCCTGAGATACGGTGTGGGTTTGAAGAAGATCTGAGGAGGTCACATTTTTCACCCAAAAAAAACCCACTAAGGGGTACCCGTTTGTGTTTTTTTAGACTAACTTTTTAACCGTCTCAGATTTCTTCCAAACTCATGATGTTGATTGAGCAGGTTCTGACTTACACAGGGGTGTGATTATTTTCAGCCTGTCTCATCCCAAAGCTGAGATATGAGGACTAACGTAACTGGGATTTTCTCTCAATAGGTTTATTGGTGTTGAATATATTGGAATTAAATTGATGAGCTTGTTATACGTCCAATAAAGCAAAATACAGATGCAATGTAGGTTATATTGGACTGACTAGGCTTTTCTGATCGCACCCTTCTACTCGTGTGTTTACCTAGCTTCACTGGAAGTAGGAATCCCATCATGAAATTTACAGTTATACATTTTATGCAGCACAACATGTCCCTATATCTCAGCTTTGGGATGTGGTAGGGCAAAAATTACCACACCACTCTCGTCGTCAGGACCTCCCTGATACACGGTGTGAGTTTGAAGAAGATCTGAGGAGGATACTTCTTTTCACGCAAAAAACCACTAAGGGGTACCCGTTTGTGTTTTTTTAGATTAAATTTTTGACCGTCTCAGATTTCTTCCAAACTCACGATGTTGATTAAGCAGGTCCTGACTTACACAGGGGTGTGATTATTTTCAGCCTATCTAATCCCAAAGCTGAGAATTGAGGACTTACGTAACTGTGATTTTCTCTCAATAGGTTTATTGGTGTTGAATATATTGGAATTAAATTTATGAACTTGTTATACGTCCAATAAAGCACAATACAGATGCAGTGTAGAGTATATTGGACTGACTAGGCTTTTCTTATCTCAACCTTCTACTCGTATGTTTACCTAGCTTCACTGCGAGTAGGAATCCCATCATGAAATTTACAGTTATACAATTTATGCAGCACAACATGTGCCTATATCTCAGCTTTGGGATGTGGTAGAGCAACAATTACCACACCACTGTCATCATCAGGACCTCCCTGACACACGGTGTGGGGTTGAAGAAGATCTTAGGAGGTCACATTTTTCACCTAAAAAAAAAACACTAAGGGGTACCCCTTTGTGTTTTTTTTAGACTAACTTTTTAACCGTCTCAGATTTCTTCCAAACTCACGATGTTGATTAAGCAGGTCCTGACTTACACTGATTATTTTCAGCCTATCTAATCCCAAAGCTGAGAATTGAGGACTTACGTAACTGGGATTTTCTCTCAATTGGTTTATTGGTGTTGAATATATTGGAATTGAATTTATGAACTTGGGCAAAAATTACCACACCACTCTCGTCGTCAGGACCTCCCTGACACACGGTGTGAGTTTGAAGAAGATCTGAGGAGGATACTTTTTTTCACCCAAAAAAACACTAAGGGGTACCTGTTTGTGTTTTTTTAGACTAAATTTTTGACCGTCTCAGATTTCTTCCAAACTCACGATGTTGATTAAGCAGGTCCTGACTTACACAGGGGTGTGATTATTTTCAGCCTATCTCATCCCAAAGCTGAGATATGAGGACTTACGTAACTGGGATTTTCTCTCAATAGGTTTATTGGTGTTGAATATATTGGAATTAAATTTATGAGCTTGTTATACGTCCAATAAAGCAAAATACAGATGCAATGTAGGTTATATTGGACTGCCTAGGCTTTTCTGATCGCACCCTTCTACTCATGGGTTTACCTAGCTTCACTGGAAGTAAGAATCCCATCATGAAATTTACAGCTATACATTTTATGCAGCACAACATGTCCCTATATCTCAGCTTTGGGATGTGGTAGGGCAAAAATTACCACACCACTCTCGTCATCAGGACCTCACTGACACACGGTGTGAGTTTGAAGAAGATCTGAGGAGGTCACTTTTTTCACCCAAAAAAACACAAAGGGGTACCCCTTTGTGTTTTTTTTAGACTAACTTTTTAACCGTCTCAGATTTCTTCCAAACTCACGATGTTGATTGAGCAGGTCCTGACTTACACAGGGGTGTGATTATTTTTAGGCTATCTCATCCCAAATCTGAGATATGAGGACTAACGTAACTGGGATTTTCTCTCAAAATGTTTATTGGTGTTGAATATATTGGAATTAAATTTATGAGCTTGTTATACGTCCAATAAAGCAAAATACAGATGCAGTGTAGGTTATATTGGACTGACTAGGCTTTTCTGATCGCACCCTTCTACTCATGTGTTTACCTAGCTTCATTGGAAGTAGGAATCCCATCATGAATTTTACAGTTATACATTTTATGCAGCACAACATGTCCCTATATCTCAGCTTTGGAATGTGGTAGGGCAAAAATTACCACACCACTCTCGTCGTCAGGACCTCCCTGACACACGGTGTGAGTTTGAAGAAGATCTGAGGAGGTCACTTTTTTTCACCCAAAAAAACACAAAGGGGTACCCCTTTGTGTTTTTTTAGACTAAATTTTTAACCGTCTCAGATTTCTTCCAAACTCACGATGTTGATTAAGCAGGTCCTGACTTACACTGATTATTTTCAGCCTATCTAATCCCAAAGCTGAGAATTGAGGACTTACGTATTTGGGATTTTCTCTCAATTGGTTTATTGGTGTTGAATATATTGGAATTGAATTTATGAACTTGGGCAAAAATTACCACACCACTCTCGTCGTCAGGACCTCCCTGACACACAGTGTGAGTTTGAAGAAGATCTGAGGAGGATACTTTTTTTCACCCAAAAAAACACTAAGGGGTACCTGTTTGTGTTTTTTTAGACTAAATTTTTGACCGTCTCAGATTTCTTCCAAACTCACGATGTTGATTAAGCAGGTCCTGACTTACACAGGGGTGTGATTATTTTCAGCCTATCTAATCCTAAAGCTGAGAATTGAGGACTTACGTAACTGGGATTTTCTCTCAATTGGTTTATTGGTGTTGAATATATTGGAATTAAATTTATGAACTTGTTATACGTCCAATAAAGCAAAATACAGATGCAGTGTAGAGTATATTGGACTGACTAGGCTTTTCTGATCGCACCCTTCTACTCATGTGTTTACCTAGCTTCATTGGAAGTAGGAATCCCATCATGAAATTTACAGTTATACATTTTATGCAGCACAACATGTCCCTATATCTCAGCTTTGGGATGTGGTAGGGCAAAAATTACCACACCACTCTCGTCGTTAGGACCTCCCTGACACACGGTGTGAGTTTGAAGAAGATCTGAGGAGGTCACTTTTTTTCACCCAAAAAAACACAAAGGGGTACCCCTTTGTGTTTTTTTAGACTAAATTTTTGACCGTCTCAGATTTCTTCCAAACTAACGATGTTGATTAAGCAGGTCCTGACTTACACAGGGGTGTGATTATTTTCAGCCTATCTCATCCCAAAGCTGAGATATGAGGACTAACGTAACTGGGATTTTCTCTCAAAATGTTTATTGGTGTTGAATATATTGGAATTAAATTTATGAGCTTGTTATACGTCCAATAAAGCAAAATACAGATGCAGTGTAGGTTATATTGGACTGACTAGGCTTTTCTGATCGCACCCTTCTACTCATGTGTTTACCTAGCTTCATTGGAAGTAGGAATCCCATCATGAAATTTACAGTTATACATTTTATGCAGCACAACATGTCCCTATATCTCAGCTTTGGAATGTGGTAGGGCAAAAATTACCACACCACTCTCGTCGTCAGGACCTCCCTGACACACGGTGTGAGTTTGAAGAAGATCTGAGGAGGTCACTTTTTTTCACCCAAAAAAACACAAAGGGGTACCCCTTTGTGTTTTTTTAGACTAAATTTTTAACCGTCTCAGATTTCTTCCAAACTCACGATGTTGATTAAGCAGGTCCTGACTTACACTGATTATTTTCAGCCTATCTAATCCCAAAGCTGAGAATTGAGGACTTACGTATTTGGGATTTTCTCTCAATTGGTTTATTGGTGTTGAATATATTGGAATTGAATTTATGAACTTGGGCAAAAATTACCACACCACTCTCGTCGTCAGGACCTCCCTGACACACGGTGTGAGTTTGAAGAAGATCTGAGGAGGATACTTTTTTTCACCCAAATAAACACTAAGGGGTACCTGTTTGTGTTTTTTTAGACTAAATTTTTGACCGTCTCAGATTTCTTCCAAACTCACGATGTTGATTAAGCAGGTCCTGACTTACACAGGGGTGTGATTATTTTCAGCCTATCTAATCCTAAAGCTGAGAATTGAGGACTTACGTAACTGGGATTTTCTCTCAATTGGTTTATTGGTGTTGAATATATTGGAATTACATTTATGAACTTGTTATACGTCCAATAAAGCAAAATACAGATGCAGTGTAGAGTATATTGGACTGACTAGGCTTTTCTGATCGCACCCTTCTACTCATGTGTTTACCTAGCTTCATTGGAAGTAGGAATCCCATCATGAAATTTACAGTTATACATTTTATGCAGCACAACATGTCCCTATATCTCAGCTTTGGGATGTGGTAGGGCAAAAATTACCACACCACTCTCGTCGTTAGGACCTCCCTGACACACGGTGTGAGTTTGAAGAAGATCTGAGGAGGTCACTTTTTTTCACCCAAAAAAACACAAAGGGGTACCTGTTTGTGTTTTTTTAGACTAAATTTTTGACCGTCTCAGATTTCTTCCAAACTCACGATGTTGATTAAGCAGGTCCTGACTTACACAGGGGTGTGATTATTTTCAGCCTATCTAATCCCAAAGCTGAGAATTGAGGACTTACGTAACTGGGATTTTCTCTCAATTGGTTTATTGGTGTTGAATATATTGGAATTGAATTTATGAACTTGGGCAAAAATTACCACACCACTCTCGTCGTCAGGACCTCCCTGACACACGGTGTGAGTTTGAAGAAGATCTGAGGAGGATACTTTTTTTCACCCAAAAAAACACTAAGGGGTACCTGTTTGTGTTTTTTTAGACTAAATTTTTGACCGTCTCAGATTTCTTCCAAACTCACGATGTTGATTAAGCAGGTCCTGACTTACACAGGGGTGTGATTATTTTCAGCCTATATCATCCCAAAGCTGAGATATGAGGACTTACGTAACTGGGATTTTCTCTCAATAGGTTTATTGGTGTTGAATATATTGGAATTAAATTTATGAGCTTGTTATACGTCCAATAAAGCAAAATACAGATGCAATGTAGGTTATATTGGACTGCCTAGGCTTTTCTGATCGCACCCTTCTACTCATGGGTTTACCTAGCTTCACTGGAAGTAAGAATCCCATCATGAAATTTACAGCTATACATTTTATGCAGCACAACATGTCCCTATATCTCAGCTTTGGGATGTGGTAGGGCAAAAATTACCACACCACTCTCGTCATCAGGACCTCACTGACACACGGTGTGAGTTTGAAGAAGATCTGAGGAGGTCACTTTTTTCACCCAAAAAAACACTAAGGGGTACCCCTTTGTGTTTTTTTAGACTAAATTTTTGACCGTCTCAGATTTCTTCCAAACTCACGATGTTGATTAAGCAGGTCCTGACTTACACAGGGGTGTGATTATTTTCAGCCTATCTAATCCCAAAGCTGAGAATTGAGGACTTACGTAACTGGGATTTTCTCTCAATTGGTTTATTGGTGTTGAATATATTGGAATTGAATTTATGAACTTGGGCAAAAATTACCACACCACTCTCGTCGTCAGGACCTCCCTGACACACGGTGTGAGTTTGAAGAAGATCTGAGGAGGATACTTTTTTTCACCCAAAAAAACACTAAGGGGTACCTGTTTGTGTTTTTTTAGACTAAATTTTTGACCGTCTCAGATTTCTTCCAAACTCACGATGTTGATTAAGCAGGTCCTGACTTACACAGGGGTGTGATTATTTTCAGCCTATCTAATCCTAAAGCTGAGAATTGAGGACTTACGTAACTGGGATTTTCTCTCAATTGGTTTATTGGCGTTGAATATATTGGAATTAAATTTATGAACTTGTTATACGTTCAATAAAGCAAAATACAGATGCGGTGTAGAGTATATTGGACTGACTAGGCTTTTCTTATCTCACCCTTCTACTCATGGGTTAACCTAGCTTCACTGGAAGTAGGAATCCCATCATGAAATTTACAGTTATACATTTTATGCAGCACAACATGTCCCTATGTCCCTATATCTCAGCTTTGGGATGTGGTAGGGCAAAAATTACCGCACCACTCTCGTCGTCAGGACCTCCTTGACACACGGTGTGAGTTTGAAGAAGATCTGAGGAGGATACTTTTTTTCACCCAAAAAAACACTAAGGTGTACCCTTTTGTGTTTTTTTTTTGACTAAAATTTTGACCGTCTCAGATTTCTTCCAAACTCACGATGTTGATTAAGCAGGTCCTGACTTACACAGGGGTGTGATTATTTTCAGCCTATCTCATCCCAAAGCTGAGAATTGAGGACTTACGTAACTGGGATTTTCTCTCAATTGGTTTATTGGTGTTGAATATATTGGAATTAAATTTATGAACTTGTTATACGTCCAATAAAGCAAAATACAGATGCAGTGTAGAGTATATTGGACTGACTAGGCTTTTCTTATCTCACCCTTCTACTCATGGGTTTACCTAGCTTCACTGGAAGTAAGAATCCCATCATGAAATTTACAACTATACATTTTATGCAGCACAACATGTCCCTATATCTCAGCTTTGGGATGTGGTAGGGCAAAAATTACCACACCACTGTCTTCGTCAGGACCTCCCTGACACACGGTGTGGGTTTGAAGAAGATCTGAGGAGGTCACATTTTTCACCCAAAAAAACACTAAGGGGTAGCCCTTTGTGTTTTTTTAGACTAAATTTTTGACCGTCTCAGATTTCTTCCAAACTCATGATGTTGATTAAGCAGGTCCTGACTTACACAGGGGTGTGATTATTTTCAGCCTATCTCATCCCAAAGCTGAGATATGAGGACTAACGTAACTGGGATTTTCTCTCAATAGGTTTATTGGTGTTGAATATATTGGAATTAAATTTATGAGCTTGTTATACGTCCAATAAAGCAAAATACAGATGCAATGTAGGTTATATTGGACTGCCTAGGCTTTTCTGATCGCACCCTTCTACTCATGGGTTTACCTAGCTTCACTGGAAGTAAGAATCCCATCATGAAATTTACAGCTATACATTTTATGCAGCACAACATGTCCCTATATCTCAGCTTTGGGATGTGGTAGGGCAAAAATTACCACACCACTCTCGTCATCAGGACCTCACTGACACACGGTGTGAGCTTGAAGAAGATCTGAGGAGGTCACTTTTTTCACCCAAAAAAACACTAAGGGGTACCTGTTTGTGTTTTTTTAGACTAAATTTTTGACCGTCTCAGATTTCTTCCAAACTCACGATGTTGATTAAGCAGGTCCTGACTTACACAGGGGTGTGATTATTTTCAGCCTATCTCATCCCAAAGCTGAGAATTGAGGACTTACGTAACTGGGATTTTCTCTCAATTGGTTTATTGGTGTTGAATATATTGGAATTAAATTTATGAACTTGTTATACGTCCAATAAAGCAAAATACAGATGCAGTGTAGAGTATATTGGACTGACTAGGCTTTTCTTATCTCACCCTTCTACTCATGGGTTTACCTAGCTTCACTGGAAGTAAGAATCCCATCATGAAATTTACAACTATACATTTTATGCAGCACAACATGTCCCTATATCTCAGCTTTGGGATGTGGTAGGGCAAAAATTACCACACCACTGTCTTCGTCAGGACCTCCCTGACACACGGTGTGGGTTTGAAGAAGATCTGAGGAGGTCACATTTTTCACCCAAAAAAACACTAAGGGGTAGCCCTTTGTGTTTTTTAGACTAAATTTTTGACCGTCTCAGATTTCTTCCAAACTCATGATGTTGATTAAGCAGGTCCTGACTTACACAGGGGTGTGATTATTTTCAGCCTATCTCATCCCAAAGCTGAGATATGAGGACTAACGTAACTGGGATTTTCTCTCAATAGGTTTATTGGTGTTGAATATATTGGAATTAAATTTATGAGCTTGTTATACGTCCAATAAAGCAAAATACAGATGCAATGTAGGTTATATTGGACTGCCTAGGCTTTTCTGATCGCACCCTTCTACTCATGGGTTTACCTAGCTTCACTGGAAGTAAGAATCCCATCATGAAATTTACAGCTATACATTTTATGCAGCACAACATGTCCCTATATCTCAGCTTTGGGATGT
>NW_027100824.1:0-60133 GCF_029633855.1 Hoplias malabaricus
TGGGGATCAATAGCAAACACAAACACACAATGCAAAATGTTTTTACATTTTATTTAACAAAGAAACTCCAGGCATCCATCTTTGTATTTAGATGTTCCTGGAAGAAAATAAAACAGAAATAAACACTTAGGTAAACAGACTGGATCCAATACTATGTTACATTAAAACCTGATAAACCAAATTTCACTTCATTAAGCCTGCAACTAATAATATTCAAAATGAGAAACTCAATAGCGAGTACTCTGCTGTGTCTTAAAATCCGGTACTGTCCAAAGTTACTACTCCAAGTGTTAGAAAACATTTTCAGAAAAACAACAGTGCTGATTTTTAGTTCATGTTTGGACAGTTTTCAGACACTTCGTGTATAAATCTAAATTAGTCACCCATCGGTCCCATTTTACAAATGTTGTCATCCTACACATCCCTCAAAAACGTACACAACTGTTTTATAAGCTCAACTTAAAAATGCACTGTTTTCAATAGATTCTATATTATAATTGTAAATAATTGCTTGTCATTTTATACAATGCACAGACACATTTGACTATATTCACACTATTTTTGACGTTATACTAAATTTACTGAAACATGAGTATGATGTGATTGACACTTGACTATTGATAACAAGTACGCAACTTACTTTGAGACAATACTGTCGTTCTTTGCTAGCCTTAGGAGAGAGTCATCAGCCTCACCCTGTGGATGGGGGGGAGAAAAAAAGTTATGTTGAACATTATCAATTTAACACATTAATAATTTTATACAAAAATAAAGCTCAAAATCAAAGGGGATTAAAAAAAATTAATAATAACCCTTTCCCTCATACTTTTAGTAAAATGTATACATAATTGCCATGGCACATACATTTTGATTAGAGTAATTACCCCAATAACTAGTGTAAGAAAAGCAGAGATCGGTACCATGAACAATGCTGGAAGAATAATCTTTTGGGTAAGCTATTCATTTGAGAGAATTTGCATGCATAACATGTGTCCTATTTAGACCATGAAACACTAGATACAATGCAGCTCTACAATTGGTTGAGTACACTTTTTACCAATAGCAAAATATAGCCAAGGATCCAGCACTATAAAAACTTGTCGATAAAACCAAGGTGAAATCTTACCATTCTACGAATGGCACCACAGATGGCATAGGTTTTGAACTGTCCATTAAACCTGCCTGTGGCTTTGTCAACCTAAGGTTTAATGAGGAGGAAAAAAAAGATGAATGAATGAGATCTTTCATACAACCATGTCAAGACAAACCTTGCATTAAAAGCAACAAGTGTAACAAGTGACTCCCTTACCTCAGCAATGTTGATCTGGATTGAGGCATGGTCCTTCGCAGCAATGATTCTGTTGCTAGCAGAGCTTAGAATAAAAAAGACAAGGGAGTGGAATTTTACAGAGCAGCTAGTAAACAATGCACAAGGATCGGTTTCATCTGCAGATACTTGCTTTAAAAATCCATAATTTAATATGCTTTGTATTTACATCAGTAGACATGCATATAATACTGGGTATCAGCTTTAACCTGGTTTCCCCATATTTCTAAATATCAACACATTGGCATGGGCATGTTGTCAACAACACACACCAACACATTTAAAACTGAAAACGCAGAGAAATGGGAATTAAGGGTGATGCAGCTATACAATTGTCATGTAATATTTTCCAACACAAATCTCTACAAAACTTAACAATTCAGACTGGAGCTGTCAGAATGTTTCTAAAATGAAGAGACATTTTGAAAGCTCACAAAAGCATTAACTAAAGAAAAATGCAGATGTTACAGTAGTAATGCTGACAGATATATGCTCTGCTCGTTCACAAATCACTGAACATCAAACACAGGACTGTCATTTAAACTTCACACGTTTACACGAATTCAATAATATTACAGCAGCAAACGTTTGATGGTAATGATCCGATTCTGGGATCTCCGTGCTGCTAAATATTTAAATATTTTACAAATAATACAAATAAGACGCACTCGTGAAATGAAGTGTGTAAACAACGCTTCAAACAAATAAGTAATGCGTTCCTCTAATGTTTAAAAACATTCAGTAATTATAGTCTTACCATTTTCGGGGCACGTAGAGGTCCACGAATTCACCAGCGTCGTTCTGCATGTTGAGGGCTTGCTAAAGGCCTGAGGCTGCCAGGGGCTAAACACGAGCACAGAAGAAAAGCCATTTTTGGTGAACAGACTGTGAGAGCAATGTTACTGCTGAAATTTAACATTTTTAAGGCGAAAACTTGGAATAAATGCCGACTACACTTTCGTATGTATAGTTAAACAACAGAGAGAGAGTAAACGCTTCATCTCGAGAAGTGGGGGCAGATGGAGCAGCGCGGCTAACCGCTCCGAACACAGGAGTGAAATCCGCGGCTCACTTCAGGCAGACGTTATGAGATTAAACATCTTTATTTAACATTATACACACACCACATGCGAAATAAACACATCACACCTACACCGACCGAAAAAGAAGGGCACTGCTTGAGTTAATAACTTAAAAAACCTCGCTTTTCCTGAGGACCATGCTCTTGCCTTACCTCACTTCACAAATGGCTGACGCGAAAAGGAAGAAGAGCGAGTCGACCGGAAATGAAATAAGATGAAAAAGTCTTTGTGTCCCAATCCGCGCACTCGTAGACTACATAGTGTGTAGTCCACTACCCTCCGACAGTCACCTATAGATGCAGTAAGAGTGACACGTTTAGTACCCTAGGGTGTGCTTTTGAACACAGCAATCTCAAATGATGCTTTACTCCCTCCCTAGTTCAATACACAATATACAAACGGTATATACTGGTAGCTAATGGTTTAATATAAATGATTCTATGATTCATTATCTCCATCGTGCACTACGAGGGCAATAGAACATTTTTGTTGTTCAAAGCTTTTCACTTCTGCTTATTTTTAAAATCAAATATATTTTTCAATTATTCTCATTTGTTCTACACTAAATACAAAACGCACTACTTTAATCAACAGATTTGAAGTAGTTAGCTTTTGTCAACTAAAGGCGACATTTTTTCATTTTTAACATTTTTCAAATTCCTCACTAATTCCTCCTCCAGTTCTCCAGTTTCTAGTAAATGTGAAGTGTCTGTAAATGAGTAAAAAACACTGTTTTAGTCCGGTTTGCTAAGCTTCAGTCTTTCTCTCTGCTAATACATCTGGAGTTTTTTAGACAATGGAGAGAACTCCAAACATTTAAAAGCACAAACTGAGATGAGAATATTGAATCTATTCCTGCTTCATAGGTGGATAATATTAACTTAAATGGGAAATGTCTCCAACATCTGAACTGAATTATCCAAAGTGCTACAAACACACAATTTTATTACCAGCTCTGTCATTTGTGATCTCAGAGATATGCAAACAAGTCTAACACACACACCCTTGCATGGGAAGGTTGTTTAAGAAGTGTGTTCCCATGAGTTTCTGTGGGATGGATCAGTGTCATAAACTTTGCTTAGTGCTTTAGGGATATTCGGCTTTGTACACACTGTCCCCCTGTCTCACTGCTCATGCTTGCACCCTAGGACATTGTTTGCTGTTTGCATGTGCAAGACTGTACAGGGCTGAGGCCATCAGACTTGTGGTCACCAGAACGTAGCATTAAAATGAAACTGTAGAACTGCCCCCAACCTCCAAAAAAAAAAAAAAAAAACAGCTTGAGATAAATAGCAATAATAGTGCATATATGCAAGGCCATATTTTCAATAATACAGTAGGGATAAGTTGTTTCAAGGGATAAAAACATTGGATCCAAATACCTTTTCAATTCTTCAGTAGACTTTGTAGCACCAAAGCCTTTATTTGTAGGGTTATATTGGGTTTAAAATATTTACAATGTTCACATGTTTTAAAAGAAAGCAATCCCAACATTTCAGTTTGACCTCGTTTATGTTCAATTAGAATTGTATTATTTTACACAATAAAAATATTTGTTAACTATTGTTCTTTGTAGTGGAATAAACCACTGTTGACTAAATAAAACAGGCTTACAGAAATGTTTATATTGCGATATATTCCTAATTCATCAATAATTAAAAATATGGTGGAATATATTTTCACCTATAATGTCCCCATTTACTTGACAATGAGAAATCATATGTATGTATATATTTCTGCAGTTGTTTTGAGATCAAATGTTCATTTTACTTCTAAAAAAACCAACCTCTTTTTTCTCTAAATCACATTTTTTTTATTATTTATTATTATTATTTTTATTTACTAATAATCTCAGGAAGTTGTCTTGCAATGTAGCATATTTATGATCTCAAAAATACCTTTGTAGATTAGTTTACGGTCTTAGTTTGCTTTAACATGTTGAAATATTAAAGAGAATAAAAATCATGAGTCATAGTGTTTGGTACAAATCCATTTTATTATAATGTTTGTAACTGAATGAAACATGTCACTAAACAGATCTCTACAAACAGTTCTTATTCATACCAGTTGCTATTCTGTTATACATAGTACACAGCTCTTGGGGAGTCAGATAAAATGACTCTCTAGATTCAGCAGACACAGTATTTGAGATAAGTAATCTCTATGAGAGAAAATATCAGACAAAATGTTTTTTAGTTTTTTGGCACATACATGTCTGACAGGACTGCATGCATCGCTGCAACACACTGAAATATTACATATATTTGATACCCATAGAGCAATGATAATACAAACCTAGTATTACAAGCATTAACTGGATACTGTAACATTATGGCATATCGAAGGCTGTCGTATCCTTCATGTAAAATACTTTTTATGATAAAACAATGAGGCAAATTTAAGCTCACTAAAGTTCATTAAAGGTCATCTACCATTCTACTATATATATTTAGTTTTCTCCTTTCAGCTCATAAATTATTTTTTGGCGTACAGCCGACTTAAAGCGAATGGCTTCAATTAGGAATTATTAGGAAGAAAGTGTGTACGGCAATTATAGAATATATTTCTTTTTTGTTTTTTGATCGATTCTGTGATCCGGAGGTTTTACTAAAACCATACTGAAGTAAAAGATTCTTTGCTAGAGTAAAAACATATAAAATAATAAAATAAAAGGTACATTCATAAAAGTACTGAGCAACTCTAAGAACTGCAGTGAAACTGCTTAATATGTCAAGTATTATTTAGTTTAAAATAAACTGCTAGGCTAGTCAGTAATGTGACCAATCACAGAACAGCACAGAGGATATTACTAACTAAACACAACAAAATTGAATGCAATTCAATTCCTTCACTTTATGTATATATAATAATATATAATCCATTAAAATTGAACTTAAGCACATATAAGTGGACAGTACTAGGTTTACGAATTTACTCAGTAAGAAATGCATGTGCACCCAACCTTAATCTTATAAGGCTGCACGCTGATTTTATATAAATTATCTCCGCTGCATTTCTCTCGCATGATGACTTTAATCTGAAAGTAAATAGGCTCAGCTGAGGCATTTAGATTAGGGCATCCTTTCGGGTCACACTTTGCATTCTGGATGATCTGTGGATGCCGGTTAACGTCTACATCAGGTCTGCAAAAGATCATTTAGTGAAAACATTTAGTGAAACCTTATATGCATAAAATATCTTTTTGAATCACTACTGTCCCACAAAATCATGGCAAATTTACAGGAGACTTCGATGCATGCTTTAATTCATGATTATTTTTATCCATAGCAATGGTTGGAATATTTTTATTTTTTCATTTATCATCAAGTTTTGACCCAGTGTAAAGGTGCCATTGTCAAATGATGGGACTGTATGAATTGTTCTAACAGTGACAACATTCTTTTCTTGTCAAGACTCATGAATGAGAAGAGTCCACTTACTCATATGTCCAAGGAGACAGAGATTTGTTTTCAAGCTCATGGTTTACTGGTATGACCGAGACATTTGTCATCATTTCATCAATGCAGTTTCTGAGTTGCTGTTCTTTGTGTTCTTTGTGAGTGGAATTGGAGCAACCGTAATGCCTATGAATGGTACAACCAGAGGCTGCAACAAACATCACAACCTACACAAAAACAAGAAAAATGTACACATAAACAATTAATTTATATGCACAAGACCTTTCACAAAGCTGAGTTTCACATCTGACATTTTCTACAGCACTTATAATGTATGCTGTTTGTTTATAGACATTCCTTATAATTACTTAGGGACTATACAATTTAAAAACCGTGGACAAGGTCATGTCTAATGCTAAGCATTGGCTAGAGTGGTAGAAATCACCACAGGCATAGGGCTCAGGATAGATGGACCTCCATCCTTTACATTTGGGATGAGATGGAGGAGTATTTGTGATCCTAAACAAATCAGCAAATCATCACTACTTGAGCTCACTAATGATCTGAATACTGAATCACAGTTAAGAATTTGCCCTCATAATAAACTTCATTACAACTTCATGTTGAAAAAACAGGTGTACACCAGCATTTATTTAACTATAGTACATGTAGCATATTATAACAAAACATGTAATAATTTAGTTATAAGAACTTAGGCAATGTTTAAAAAAAACAAAAAAGGGTTACACTCACCAGTAGAGCGATGGACATCTTCACAAACTGCTGCATGATTCAGTTGTTTCACTCGATTCAGGATACAAGAGAAGAGAAAGAGAGATTACAGTACAATACAGTAGCTGATCTGAGCTTTCCTCAAGGTACAGTAGCAAGTAGACAGTGCTGCTTTGCTCATTGCTTTATATTTAATAGTAAGTGGATTTGGATGCCACACTGACGTAAGTGACCAACCTCTTTCCCAAACAATTTTGCATACAACAAAGCAGTAGCAGCAGGAGTCTATGCTCTATTATTTCCATAATGGAACCTAAAGAGCCAATGCTCCACTGCACTGTGACATTAACATATTATAAGCAAATATTCAGAAAGAAAACAAACAAGATGCAGCCATCCCACTCTCCAGTATCTCTGATAGGTGCAGGTGAGTATGTGCTTGTGTGGAATATTACATTTGAATACAACAGGTGTGGAAATAGCTGTGTTTATTGGGGAAACACCTTGTGTTCTGATTTTTTTGTTTGTTTGGTCACTTTTGAAAACTATAGCCAAAACCCATTTCTGGCACAGAAATACAGGATTCTACTGTGAAACATCGTTCACATTCACACATTGTTAATCTGCTGTTAGAACAAAACCCTTAAAAATCTTTGAATATTCTGAAGATGCCTTTTCATTGTGCATGATACGCTTTTTGGCAAATGACCCCAGGCCTTGTAATGTTGTACTTTATTTTACTCACAAGCCTGAGCTGTGTAAAATCCCTTCTCCTCTTAGTTTGCTATCCCAGGCGTAGGATCACCATCCTCAGTGCCAGACATGGCCTAGAGTTATACAAGGCTTTTGGGGCATTGGGCCCCCTAGAGTTATACATTTGGCTTTGGGGCAATGGAACTGTGGACTGATACATCACTATTCAAACATTTGGCATGAATCTGAGTGCCTTTTCTGATCGAGAACTAATCATCCAGTTCCATATCCATAATTTTCTGAATGCTATCAAATTAATTCATTCATTGTCCGTAACTGGGTCACGGTGGGTCCGGAGCCTGCCCGGAATCACTGGACTCAAGGCAGGAACACACCCTGAAGGCGACACCTCAAAAATTGTAATTTGTGTTTTCTAAAAGCAGACTTACTTGTCCTTCTTTACATGTTAGCGTTATGTTTTCCTCTGATTTTTGTAAAAGCAACCTTCACTTTAGTGTAGACATTTTCATCAAAACCAATTTACCTTTACACCAAATTCCCTTACAAATTCACAAACAGCTAGCTTTCTTATTTTTCTCATTCCGTATCACTGTACTTGCCTGAAGTAAAGCAGCAGCCAGAACGGCCCACTGCACCCATCCCTTTAGAGTGTTGCCTGAAAATCTTGGTTTGAAACGTTTTGTGTGTGGAAGCTTTGGATGGTTCTAATTCATCCAAAGTGTATTGAATGGGACTCTATCACTGTTCTGCACACAGTGTTTGGGCAGAGGTGGTGGTGGGGTTATACACCTCCTGCCCAACCTTGGCCCTTGACATGGCAAACACAGCTTCATGTGAAGCTGCTTCAGAGAACCCTCTGCTACTTGTTAGGAGTGGAAATGTTCATAGCTGCTTGACTACTACATATCATCTTTGGTTGATGATAAACCAACAATTGTTGGTAAATAACTGTCAGTCACAAAAAAGGAAGTACACATCCAGCAATCTAGAAAGCATATTTATCTTTAATATGAAGACTTAAAGATAACTGCCAAACCATTTAGATGTTAATCCTAAGTAGTACACATTATTAGAATAACAATGTGATACCTGCTAGGAATGTGTCAGCACCTGTGCACCTGTAGGAGGATGTCTTCTGTCGCTCTCATACACCCTTACACAGATTAAAAATAAAAAATAAAAAAAATAACACCTGCAAAGCCATCCTGAGGCTAATACATAATTCATTATTATAACAATGTGGTATCTATTGGGAATGCTCCATGACTAGCATTGCCCTAGGTGGGAGATCCTCTGTGTGGGAGGAAATACTCACCCACTCCCACACATTTGCCTAATCATAGCTAGGAACCCCCAGGGATAGGGAATCCCAGCAGTGACCTTTCCATGTCATGGTGTTTGCCACAATGTACCACACAGTCTGCTTTGCATATGTAGCAAACAAACAAACAAATATAACCTCCACATATACTTCAGTATTTTGCCTATTATCCCATTGATAACTTTTTATAGAACCCCCAGAGGGATTTACAATAAATATTCATGTGTTAATAATTAGTGTGAACAAAGAAATACAATTCACTTTAGAACTGTTAAAATACATGCTGCCCTTCTTCTGTTCATATACAGAACAAAAAGAGATGGTTTTCCAGTGTAAGGAGGTCTACAGTTGAATCTGAAATGCAAAGTCAATTCCAAAATATCTGTGAGAGTATGTGAAATTTAAACAAAAATGGAGAAATAATGTAAGAGGAAATATTCATTGTTTTACCTCATCAGGGTCATTGCTTGGTGTACATTTCTGCTTAAACTGGCGCCTGCATCATGGTCCAGAAAACAAAAGATCCAGTTAACTCTTCCAAAAATCACTTTTGATGAACTTTGTTTAATAGTTTAATAGTTTTAAGAGTTTAATATGACAACCATATCCAGGACAAACTGAGCTAGGGCTGGGCAATTAATTGAAAACTAATCAAACTCGACATTCAGAACTTCTAATCGACATAATCTTGTCTATATCGATTATATCAATTTTTAAACTATTTTTTTTATTCTGTTACTGCAGAGGCCGACTGAGCGTCTCCAGCAGCCCGTATCAAAGAAAAACACAGTGTCTGTAGTTTGGATGTGTTTTGCTTTGAATTAATTAAGACGATCCTGAACAAAACTAGGCGACCAAAGCACAATCACTTACCAATGCTCAAAAAAAAAAGAGAGAGGAACAAGCTCCCAGCAACATTAGAAAACATATCCCAGCTTTAACCATGAGGGTGAAAAATACAAAAAGAATATAATCGTTAATTAATCGTAATCATGATAAAATGTACAATTAATCATGATAGTGATTTGCGCTCATATCGCCCAGCACTAGGATGAGCCCCTTATGATAAAGGATGGGTCAAGGTTTGTCAAACAGAACAATATTCCTCAGTGAATGGTTGCAAGAGTTTAGTTGATTTCTCTTCCTATATTACATAATATACACAGAACCTGGAACATTTCTATTTGTTTGTAAAGGGCAAATCTAAAACCCCTAAAGGAACACCTGTGACATTCTGTCCCTCGGACACCACAGTACAGTTAGATAAATATCTTTTCAATGGCTCTTATATTTTAAGAAAAACAAAAAGAATTCTGTTAATATCCACGTTGTACAGCGGAAGCCATACATGTCAATAATATCCAAATTCTCTGAGCTAAAGTTCAACCAAACAGGACTGATGCAGAGTGGAAACATGAGTTATTGTCTGTTGAACTAACCTTTTAGATTGTTTATGGAAATAATGTAGCTGTATTTTACAGGTCAAAGAATACGAGACAGTTAATGTTTGTATTAATGCTCATAGTGTCTGTATATTTCACATTTCTGAAGCCCCCCCTCAGACAGAATATATATTCACATTAATTATTTTTATTGAGTTTGTTTACCCCTTTGCTGCAGTAACAGTGTCTGCTCTTCTTAGAAGACCTTCCAACATTATAACATTTCTGTGAAGATGTAATTGTATTTAGCCGCAAGAGAATTAATGATGTCTGGTACTGATAATGTATTGGAGGATTAGTTTTGAATCGCAAATGCCATTCCAGCTCATCCCAGTGCTGCTCAATGGTGCTACATCACGCCAGAGAGCAATGCCCTCCAGTCACAAGCCAAATGTTGGTGGGCTTTGTATCTCAGTTACCCACTCTTGGCATTGAGCTTAAACTCAAGTGTTGGTGCCTCAGAGCATCCCCATATCATACTTATCTGTGAATATCATACAAACTCTGCGTGGCCAGCCGAGCATCATTTTAAAAGGTGTCTACCAACCTTTTGAAACAACCATTTTGAAAACTTCCTTTTGGCTTAAAATCGAATGAATTGAACTTCATCAGAGTTCAGTTCTGGACCATTTATCCACATCTGCATTGCTGGTACAAACAGGGCTAAGATTTTTAGGTTTTGTATTTTCAGAAATTTCACAACATCACTGTTACTCTTGAAGATCTGAAGTAAACAGACATTAGACAGTACAGATTTGCATGATTCAAATGCAAGCATTGTGTCCATGGAAGTTCCTGCTCCAGCTTACTAGAAGTCTTTTCATCAGTGTGGGAATGTAACTATAAGCAGGAGGTGGAACAATGTGGCGCCGACAATGGAATCATTTTCTAATTGCCTTTATTTTTATGTTTCCATAAAGGTAAGATATTCATGTATTCAGTACCGTGAAAAATTATTGTGGGAGTTAGTAGGTGGTGGTGGTATTTAAATAACAAAGAGGAATGCTATGCAAAATAATGACCATTGACCATATAAAGAGATATAGAGCTCCTTTTATGGACTGTGGTTATTTAGTACATTACCCTCTGTAGTTACGGAGTGCTGGTATCATTTTATTTAACATATCTTTTATTTTGACACCCACAATGTTTGGGAAACAAATATCATCCCTGTTCAAAGACAAGGATGTATCTCCAATAAAGTGACTTTACAGAAGAAAATCCTTCCTAATGTCATTGGGAGTTGATGTAAAAAGATTTTATTCCAAATCATTTTGGAGCATGTCTATTGATGCATTCATCAAATTTTCACACAATGTAAAGGACAGCAGCTGCATTCAAAAGATGTAGTAAATTAAAAATCCACAAAAATAGAGATATGTTTTTATTTGAAACGTGACAATATGCAACTATTCTATATAGAGTCCTATAAAACTTTATGGGTTTTTTTTAGGATAATTTTATGGCTTTCCATGTTTCAAAGAATTATAAATATGAGTGTACACACAGGCTGTGTATAGGAAATCTAAGGTGCTCCAGGCTTTCAATCATGCGTTAGGGACTGGTGCCAGTTAAAGGCTATGTTTGTACAGTACTCAGCAATATGGTCATTTTCATACTTTAATATTACAACCCCAATTTCAATGAAGTTGGGACATTGTGTAAAACATAAATAAAAACAGAAAACAATTATTTGCAAATCCTTTTCAAACTATATTCAATTGAATACACTACAAAGATATTTAATGTTCAAACGAATACATTTTTTTTTTTTTTGCAAATATTCACTCACTTTGAATTTGAGGTCTGCAACACGTTCCAAAAAAGTTTGAACAGGTGCATGTTTACCACTGTGTTTCATCACCTTTCCTTTTAACAACACTCAATAAGCATTTGGGAACTGAGGATACTAATTGTTGAAGCTTTGTAGGTGGAACTCTTTCCCATTCTTGCTTGATGTACAACTTCAGTTGCTCAACAGTCCAGGGTCTCCGTTGTCGTATTTTGCACTTCATAATACACCACACATTTTCAGTGGGAGACAGGTCTGGACTGCAGGCAGGTCAGTCTAGTACCTGCACTCTTTTACTACGAAGCCACGCTGTTGTAACACGCATAGAATGTGGCTTGGCATTGTCTTGCTGAAATAAGCAGGGATGTCGTTGCTTGGATGGCAGCATATGTTTCTCCAAAACCTGTATGTACCTTTAAGCATGAATGGTGCCTTCACAGATGTGCAAGTTCCCTATGCCATGGGCACTAACACACCCCCACACCATCAGAGATGCTGGCTTTTGAACTCTGCGCTGATAACAATCTGGACAGTCCTTTGCCTCTTTGGCCCGGAAGACACAACATCCTTGATTTACAAAAACAATTTGAAATATGGACTTGTGAGACCACAGGACACTTTTTCACTTTGCGTCAGTCCGTCTCAGATAACCTCGGACCCAGAGAAGCTGGCAACATTTCTGGGTGTTGTTGATATATGGCTTTCACTTTGCAGGGTAGAGTTTTAACTTGCACTTGTAGATGCGACAAACTGTGTTCACTGACAATGGTTTTCTGAAATGTTCCTGAGCCCATGTCTTAATATACATTAATATGTCTGTTTTTAGGGCGGCACGGTGGCGCAGCAGGTAGTGTCGCAGTCACACAGCTCCAGGGACCTGGAGGTTGTGGGTTCGATTCCCGCTCCGGGTGACTGTCTGTGAGGAGTTGGTGTGTTCTCCCCGTGTCCGCGTGGGTTTCCTCCGGGTGCTCCGGTTTCCTCCCACAGTCCAAAAACACACGTTGCAGGTGGATTGGCGACTCGAAAGTATCCGTAGGTGTGCGTGTGTGTCTGTGTTGCCCTGTGAAGGACTGGCGTCCCCTCTAGGGTGTATTCCCGCCTTGCGCCCAATGATTCCAGGTAGGCTCTGGACCCCCCGCGACCTTAAATTGGATAAGCGGTTACAGATAATGGATGGATGGATGTCTGTTTTTAATGCAGTGCTGCCTGAGGGATCAAAGGTCACAGGCATTCAATATTGCTTTTTGGCCTTGTTGCTTACTTCCAGAGATTTCGCTGAATCTATTGATGATATTATGGAATGTAGCTGATGAAATTCCTTGCAATTGTACGTTGAGAAACATTGTTCTTAAACTGTTGGATGATTTGCTCATGCGGTTGTTTACAAAGTGGTGAACCTCGCCCCATCCTTGTGAATGACTGAGCCCTTCATTACTAAGCCTTAGTAACAGTTTAATGGTATCAAACCTTAGTAAAATTCATTCTGGAACCAAGTGTCCCACTGTATGATCAAAAATAAACGAGAAATATTTTGTAAATTACAAGATATGTTGATTTTCTTGAACATTTATTTAACTGACATAAATACAAAGAAAATGTTTCAAAATTTTCAAATACCAACTATGTACTAAACAAATCAAATCTCAAATATTTATTTTATTGTGTAAATATAAACAAATATAAAATTTGAAATTGGTACATGGGCAAAATAAAAGTAAGAGGTTTATATAATATTCAAATTCCACTATAAGCAGTTGAATCTGCCTGGGCAGCAGTTGAGGAGTTAAATGTTGTGTTCAAGGGCACTTGAGACATGGGTTTAGGTGCTGTTGCTTTACTCTCACTGCCCCTATTGTTCCTGCCAGTTGTAGAAATCAGTCAAAGTTATTCTAGTCCTAAGCCCTTTACTCCCTATGAGATATTATTAAATGTATTTTCAAATTTCTTTTTAGTTCATCCTGCTGGCAGCAGCTCCCCTCCAAATGGTGCTATTGCCTCGATCTTGTTATGCCCGATAACAAGAATGGGAACTATTAAATGTACATGATATATTATAGACAATTGAACACCATCCCCGACTGTTACCCCTTATTCTGAGTAGCACAGTTCTAAAAAGTTTAGTGATTTTATCTTAAAACCCGCGGAGGAGTAACTTTGTTTAAACTTTGAGTGAGGAGTAGTAGTGAGTTTTATTATAGGAACACCTTGGTCCATCTGATTTTCCTCACTACAAGCAAATGTGTATTCCCCAATTTGTCTAACAAAGCACATAATTTCAGTAAAAACAGTTTTTCAATGTATTTGGTGCAAATCCTGTGCAGATTATGCAAGAATGTCTTTTTTACAGTTTTAAAAACACAAGAACATTTTGAAAAAAGTCTTTGCTAACACACCACAAAAATCACATTCTACCCTTCCTATGGCAAACTTACAACTTTTCCTTGAAATGTAAAGTGCATTACAAATAAAATGTATTATTATTATTATTATTATTATTAACTTCCTGGTTAATAATCCTGGTTGTGAAACAATTTCAAAGTTACAGGATTTACATGTATTACTCTACCATTAAAAGTTTAAAAGATGTTCATGGATTTTAGAAGAAAATGTGCTGAAAAAGGGAATTCAGACCATAATCACAGAGAGCTAGATTGGTAATTAGATTGGATTACCAACTTCAACTTCTATTAAATGAATGGTGTGAAACTGAACAAGTGATTAAACACAGAGGAGTGAGATCCAAATCTGTATTCAAGCACAGATCAAGATGGACATGGAGAAGGTGGAACGTTAGGAGGAGTAGCTGTTCCAAATATCAGGTTGAATAATAGAAATAAATATAAAAATAAAGCTAAGAAGATTACAAACATGTTGCTCACTTCCACACACAATAAGGGGATGGTGGCCCAAAGGGATAGCAAGACACCATATGATTAAACAATTTATAATCAACACCATCACTCAGTTCTTCCATAGGCAATGTTTTATATTTCTTCCTTAAACTTCATATCACTGTGTGTTACAAGGCTAAGCTTATGAAGCATGAATATATTTAGATCCTTTTGTTCAATGGGTTCACCTTGATCAGCATCTGTTTGATCCATTTCATGCAAATCATGTTGTGGTTATGTGATCATTTGTACAATCATATTTATGTGCAAATTTACATCTGTAAACAAACAATGTGTGGTACTGTATGAACATTCAAAATGATAAATGCCAACAAGGCGTAAAACTCTCAAATACAAGCAGTTTTGCTGATGGTGAAGGGAGTTTCATCTGTGAAAGTTAGAATATGACACTTCTGCCCAGGACGTGCTGAGCTTACTATTTACAAAACGTTTGTCAAGGCTGCTTTTTTCTTTGTGGTGTGCATATATTTGCCACTGAACAACGTATAAAACGTATCAAACATCTGTGGCAGTGAATACACACATACACTAGTGCACTAGGGGCGGTGAACACACCCACAGTGGCAGCCACACATCCCCAGCGGCCAGGGCACAGTTGAGGTCAAGTTCATTGCTCAAAGTCACTTCTGAGGATTGAGGGAGAAGGACACACCAGTTTTCCTGCAGCAAGTTGGTGGAGTCTGATACTTTCAGTGCGTTAAGTTGGCTTGGTCTGTAATAAACACTGGTGCAGGCAGCTGTGATCCTGCATACATTTTTATATTTTATATTACTCTTGATTTTAACATTAAACCACAAAAATGCATGCAGATAAGGAAACGTCCACTCAAAAGTAGTGTTTTCAAGGAAATCAAACAAACAAATTGTTAAAAAATATGTTACCTTAAAATTTAATAATATTAATAATAATAATTATATATATATATATATATATATATATATATATATATATATATATATATATATATATAACTGTACATAGAATCACAAAAGTACGCACATAGAAAATTCCACTCAAAAGCCATGTTAAGGAGATCATGTTAAGCAAACATATATATATTAAAAAAAAAAAAAAAAAAAAAGCCATAAACGACGATTTGCAAATAGTGGAAAGAACTGAAGATGCATGTCTTTCACTAAAAAGATAAACAAGTTGTAAATGGCGGGAATGGATTGAGAATTTGAAATTGTTACCTTAAACATTTTAGAAATCTGTTATTATAACTATTATGATTTTTTGTTAATTTTTAAATTTATTAATGTCAATTTATTTTATTTTATAATTAACCGCTATAGAAAGGCCCGTTATTTTGAAATGCCGGTGTTACACCGAATTTTGTAACCGTCGAATTCTGTGACCCTAGAGGGCGCTACTTTATAGCTTTGCCATAGGGGGTCACAGTTTCTGTCAGCTGCCGTCAGAATTTGTGACCCCACTGAATATTAATAACATAAATGTACTTAAACCTGAATGTTTATAGGGTTTATATGGAGATTCAGTGGGGGTCACCAATTCTGACGGCAGCTGTCAGAAACTGTGACCCCCTATGGCAAAGCTATAAAGTAGCGCCCTCTAGGGTCACAGAATTCGACGGTCACAGACTTTGGTGTGTCGGGTGGTGTGTGTAGCGCTGACGGCGGTGGTTGGGCAACAACGCTGAGGCCGGACACCGGTGTCGGAGGAAACGTAGCTCAGAACCGGTTTCACTTTAATCACGTGGTAAAAACAGACACAGAGGAGTGCTGGGCTCCGGTTAAACACTGAATCGTAAGCAGCTTTGAGCCAAGAAGGACAGAGAGAGAGCGTGTGCAGACAGCGGGTGAGCTACTGATTTTAACTGGAGTTCTCTAACATAAAAAGCGAGAACACTGAGAACAAATTTCAGTGAAGGACAGAGAGTAGCGAAATGCAGAGTCACGGTGACCGCGGCGTTTTCCTCTGACTCCTACAGCAGCTCTCAGCTCTCAGATTCAGCGGTGGCTAATAACTGCATTTACTCAGAGTGTGGAATAAATGTATACTTTTGCTTTCCATTTAGTTACATTAACTATGAACATATTGTATGTTTAGTGGCTATTTTCTCATGTGTTTTGCTCAGTGACTTCATTTTACTGCAGCTATTTTTTAATTAGTTAGAGCTGGATGATATGGTCAAAATTTATATCACGGTATATTTCTTAGTTTCGGTCAGTACAATTCCGATATCGATATGAACGATAAAACAGCCACAGGGAATCTGCCAAGGGCTATAAGAAACATGACGTCATCAAACTAAAGCCTCTTGGCTTTGTCAATATTAATATTTTTAAACTAACTTTAAAACTGATTGCAATGAACTGATGG
Source organism: Hoplias malabaricus (assembly GCF_029633855.1). Lineage (NCBI taxonomy): Eukaryota > Metazoa > Chordata > Actinopteri > Characiformes > Erythrinidae > Hoplias > Hoplias malabaricus. The sequence continues at coordinate 17,065 of NW_027100824.1, forward strand.
CAGCGCCCTGTGATGACCGTCAATCAGTGACAGATACTGTAAATAATTTATATAGGAATATTTTATATTGTGAATTATTGTCCAGCGTTAATCCACAGTAACACTACTTTTTCCAGAGTATGGAAATTTGTCGACACATCTCTGTTTAGGAGACTTGCAGCAACTACTTCATGAATTTGAGGAAAGTGAGAATGACAGAAATCCTGTTTAATCTTATTCCAGGTAAATGCACAATGTGTACCAATGGGATCCCAGAGGATGTTTTGCGAAATGAGGACTTAATAAAAAGGCTGGAGGACGTGGCCAAAGACACTGCATTGCTGTATGGAGTCTTAATGCGGACCAAAGACAAACCAAACTCTCCTGAAGTAAAAGCACAAACGTTGATATATTTTCTTCTTTCTTTTTCATGTTTCACAAAACTATATCAAGTTTAATTTTAAGTTTACAGTGAACCACCATTTGAAATTTCTAGAAGACATTGGTTCATACTGGGTCTGCCAAACTGGCCCCATAGTAATATACCCATGATGTGTCAGTTTAATAGATTTATTGACCCATAAAAAGCTTTTCCTATTAATTTTTACCCTAAGCATAAAAAACTAAATAAAATGTTAAAGGATTAAAAGTTTCCATCACACAATCACCGAGGCGGAATTAATGCAGAGACATGTTTGGAATCCTGTCTCTCATAAGGCAGCGTTTTGTCTCTGGATTACAGAAAGTTAATTCTGCCCTGGTGCTTTGGGACACCGACCAAAGACTGACCGTTCATTGAATTAGCTACAAAGCAGTGTCGGTATAGATGTGTGTAAGCTGTGTGTTTGTTTGTAGGTAGTGAGCTACGCACCGTTCACACTCTTCCCCTCTCCAGTGCCCGGGGCACTCTATCACCAGGCCCTCCTAGTTCAAACCCGCTTTAATGAACTAGTGGACAGAATCAGCCAGAATCCACTCTTTCTGGAGGAGGCTCTCACCAGGTACTGGTTTTTACTTTATTTAGTTCTGTGTGAAAATTTGATAACAGTTCATTGACATTTGAGTTTAACCATGAACATTACATTTCTTCATATGTACTTTGTGCAATATATACACCTCCCTCCCACCCCTCCATTTATTCTGGATGGTTCCTTTCAGTCCATTTTTCATGAAACATTCACCTAGAGAAAAAAGGCAGTAAAAGCTGAGTAGTGATCTTTGTTTATGAGGCCACTGATTAATCTCCTCATGCTCACAGCAAGTGTACTGTTCCCTGTGTCCCAACAGCACAATCAGAGTTGATGACTTCACTGCAAAACTCTTCAACATTTACAAGCAAGTGCAACAGGAATCGCCAGCATCGGTATTTTTGTATAATATTAGTGACAGTGTAATAATGATGATGATTTACTGTTGTTATTTTGTGCACTAATGTCCTTAGGTAATGTTTACACACCGGACAATCATTTGTGTCAATTTAATACAAACTATGATTTTGCTAAAGTCTAATGTTTATTTCTAAGCCTATAGTGCTCGGCCTGAATCGTTCAGATTACATGCTGGACCAGGGTGCTGATGGAAGTGCGTCTTTAAAGCAGATTGAAATCAACACCATTGCTGCCAGTTTTGGGGGTCTTGTCTCACGGATGCCGGCAGTCCATCGGTGAGTGTGTGCTGCTCCACGTGGAACATATCAGTAAACGAAACATTTTATCCAAAAATGAACCTTTAGCTAATCATCAACAAAAGTATCTAAAGTTGTAAATTAATGCTTACCATATATTTTAACATTCCCATTCCAGGCACATTCTCAAGGTTGCGAACAGGCCAGAGGAACAGGAGCAAATTATGGATAACAACCCAGCAGCAGGTTTGGCCAAAGCCTTGGCAAAGGCCTGGGAACTGTATGGCTCAGAAAAGTTAGTTTAATCATTAAGGTTATACTGCTAACTATCATTTCTGTGTAGCTTTACTGTTTCCATTTGACCTCATATATAGTTTTTTCTTTATTTAAGCTGTGGCCTGACTTCACATGTGATGGTTTTTCTCTATTTACCTCATGGCCATGAGCCCCACATGTGATGGGTTTTCTTTTTGTGCCAAATAAGCACAAAAAATTTCCAAGTAATCCTAAGTTGCTTTATATATATATATATGCTATTTTTTTAGGTGCAGGAGGCAGTATTTCAGTACCTAAATAGTGCACTGTGTAGGTAGTAAGGTGCCATTTGGGATACAGCCAGGCTAATCTGTGGCCATATGATCAAGATGAATTGTGCTGTATATCGTCCCAAAATAAATTATACTTTCTACTTTGGTAAAATAATAATTAAATTACAAATAAAAGTAAATTTACATAGGCAAGGCAAGTTTATTTGTAGAGGATCTTTACACATACAAGAGCAATTTAAAATGCTTTACAGAAAAAAAACTGTTAAATTAAAAGCAAGAAAATAAAAAATCAGTCCCTTAAAACAATTAAAATAGTGCAATAAAAGGAAATACATAAAAAGTGTAAACAAAAACATGATAAAATGATTAAAATAGAATAATCTCTGTTTTATCTTTATTCCACTGCAGAAAGTTGTGTACCATCCAGTTAGTGATGTGTTAAAGGCACTTGCATAATAAGTCAACTGGACCAGAGTCTGTTGGGCACAGGGTCACGTACATCTGAGTATCATTTGCATAGCTGTGATAGGACAGTCCATAGTTTTGTAAAATCTGGCCAAGAGGAAGCATGTATAAATGAAATAAAAGTGGACCAAGAATAGAACCCTGGGGGACACCACAGGTCACTGGCATGGTCTCTGAAATATTATTTTCTATTTCTACAAAGTAGTTCCTGCCTTGCAGGTATGAAACGAACCACTTTAGGGCTGTTCTTGAGAGTTCAACCCAGTTTGCGAGTCTATCTATAAGAATCTTATGGTCAGTGGTATCAAAGGCAGCACTGAGGTCAAAAAATAATAGAAAAGATACCTTTCCAGCATCTGTATTTAAGCGAATGTCATTAATTACCTTGATTAGAGCAGTCTCAGTGCTGTGATTAGACCAGAACCCGGACTGGAATTTGTCTAGGCTGCTGTTTAAGGAAAAGAAGCTAGTGATTTGCCTGAAAACAATTTTCTCAATGATTTTGCCAGTGAACGGTAAATTAGAAATCGGTCTGTAGTTACTAATCTAAGATGATTCAAAATTTTTCTTTTGTAGAAGGGTCCTTACAACTGCAGTTTTTAGTGAGCTCAGAAAGACCCCCGACATGAGTGAGGTGTTTAGAATGTGTCAGACAATAAGTTTGGTGCTATAGTGTGAAATTTGGTTGGTAGTGTGTCAAGGCTGCAAGAGGATGGGTTTATTTTATTAATAACAGTACTGAACTCTGACATTTTAACTAAGATGTCTTTATAAGGTGATGGAGAGGGTACAGACTCATTGTTGGATATAGATTTACTAATCGCTCGCCTGATATTCTGGATTTTAGTGTTAAAAAAGAATGCAAACTCATTACATCTCTCAGTTGATACAATTTCAGGGGCCATAGGTGTGGGTGAGTTTGTGAGTCAGTCGATCACGGCGAAGAGGATTTTGCTGTTGTTAATGTTGTTGTTGATGACGCTAGAGAAATAGGACTGTCATGTTGTAATCACATAGCGTATCTTTGTAGATTTCTTTGTGAATATGAAGACTCATTTTGTGCCATCTGCGTTCTGCCTTGCGACACTCCCTCTTTTGGATTTGAACGACAGAAGCGTTTCTCCATGGTGCTTTCTGTTTGCAAAACAGCCTTCACGCTAACTGGTGCAATCTCATCCATAACACTTACGATTTTTGATTTAAAACTATTCAGCAGATCATCAGCAGAGTCGGATTGTTCACATGGTGTAGTGCACATTTTAATCATGAAAAGTATAGCTGTTCATTGTTTATAATCATTTTCTTGACACAAACCCTTTTGCCTGTGGCGACTGGTGAAGCCCACATATCAAACAACACACAGTAGTGACCTAACAGCACAACATCTATCACAGCTATTTTGAATATATGGGTATTCAAATCCATCAGAATTTAATTTGGGTATTGACAGAAGTAGTTACTACTTACCTTTGATGTGTACTGACTGAGGTATTAGAAGTTCCCTCCATGGTTTAGCTACATGTCAGTAAGAAATTCATATATATATAATGTGTGTATAACGTAGTTAATAAGTATTAAGAATATAACTTAAATGTTCTATTTATAATATTTTTGTCACAGGGCAGTGGTGTTGTTTCTTGTTGAGGATGTTCAGAGGAATATTTATGACCATCGATGCGTGGAGAATGAGCTTTGGTCGAGGTAAGTTGCACCACTGGGCTCCACAAGCCTTTCAGGGATTAAAACTTGTGCACGATAAACAGTGAGGAAGGGGATTAAACTTAAGCTTAAAATATGACTAAACTTAAAGGCAGTGTATATGTGTGTGTTTGTATGTTGTGCATGTATAGGGACATTCCTGTGATAAGGAGGCAGTTTGAAGATGTGTATAAAGGTGGAATGTTGGACAAGGACAAGAAGCTGTTTGTGTAAGTGTTTGGAACATGTTTTTCATAAACAAAAGTGTCAAATTCTGCAATAAAGTAAACATTTGATGTGTTTTCAGAGATGGACAGGAGGTTGCCATTGTGTATTTCCGTAATGGATACATGCCTCAAAACTACAAATCGGAACAAGTAAGTTGCCTGCGTTTCTAACTTCTTCAAACATAGATCTCCACTGGCTTTAGGACCTCATTTACAGTTGACAGTTGTAGTAAACCGCAGCTATGAAGTATGTCATGTTTCACAGAGTTGGGAGGCGCGGTTGATGATTGAGCGCTCGTGTGCTGTGAAGTGTCCTGATATTGGCACTCACCTTGCCGGCACCAAGAAGGTCCAGCAGGAGCTGGCGAGGCCGGGGGTCCTGGAGCGCTTCTTTCCTGATGAGCCTGAAACTGTGGCCCAGATCTTTGCTACGTTCGCTGGCTTGTACACACTAGATATGGTAAGTACACTTTTTTACAATCGTTATTATATTACTGGTACAGAGCTGTGGCTGATAAATAATAAGCTGGTTTCTCAGACAGGGATTAAGCCTAGTGTCCTCTATATAAATAAAACAGAACAATTCAGAATGGTGTGTAGTCCAGGACTGGGCTTAATTCTTGTCTTAGAAACTGCCTCTGTATATTGCAAAGCATAGAGTGGTAAGAAGTTAAGTCCCATCCGTGAGAGGCCATACTTGTGGAATGATGACATTTTTTTTTTGCAGGCATTCTCAAACCTGCATGCAGAATGTATAATCTCTTATTTTCTGCCACTAGGGGGATGAAGGTGACAAAACAGTAGCCATGGCTTTAGCCAACCCAGACCAGTACGTACTGAAACCCCAGAGAGAAGGAGGTGGTGAGTTTAGATCCATGACCTCTAATACACCAACACAAATACATTTAATCCTTGTGCCAGATCCCACATGTCTGTCTTCTCAGGGAACAACATTTACGGGGAGGAAATCTGCCGGGTGTTGGAGAGCATGAAGAACAGCACAGAGAGAACGGCCTACATCCTGATGGACAAGATCCAGCCCCGCCCCTGTCTGAATTACCTGCTCCGACCGGATGCTCCTCTCAGACTGGGCACATGTCTCAGTGAGCTGGGTGTGTTTGGAGCCTATGTCAGGTATGTGGGAGGATGGAGAGATTGTTCTCACATGAAAGTGACATTCCCACTTAAGGTTGTCTGGAAAACAATGAGCAGTCCTTGTCAAATTATAGGTTATATTTAAAACTAGTTACAAACTATAGCATCCACTGTAAAGAAATGCACAGAAACACTTTGTGTTGACTCACAGGAGGGGAAACGTGATGGTGATGAACGAGTGTGCGGGTCATCTGCTCAGGACCAAAAGTTCCGAACACGCTGATGGAGGCGTAGCTGCTGGAGTGGCAGTGCTGGACAATCCTCTTCTGGTTTAAACTACACTGCCTTCTGTGGTCAAAGAGGAGAACTACACACCAGTCAACAGATCAGGGTTCCATTTCAATCAAAGCTTCTGGGCCTCATTCCTCCGTCAGCACTGAGATCAGTGGACAAGGATTTAAACAGTGATTGAATGTTGTACATTCCCTCTCTCAAGCAGGTGCTCACATGAAAAAACTTTTTTTAAAAAATGGAAGCTTCTGAACTGAACTACTGACTGACGCAAATGTACTTTACCTCTTTTGGTACTGTTGTGCTAACATTAGTGCTTAATTCTGTATTTTATGAGAGATACAGGGGTTGGACAATGAAACTGAAACACCTGGTTTTAGACCACAATAATTTATTAGTATGGTGTAGGGCCTCCTTTTGTGGCCAATACAGCGTCAATTCGTCTTGGGAATGACATATACAAGTCCTGCACAGTGGTCAGAGGGATTTTAAGCCATTCTTCTTGCAGGATATTGCCCAGGTCACCACGTGATGCTGGTGGAGGAAAACGTTTCCTGACCCGCTCCTCCAAAACACCCCAAAGTGTCTCAATAATATTTAGATCTGGTGACGGTGCAGGCCATGGGAGATGTTCAACTTCACTTTCATGTTCATCAAACCAATCTTTCACCAGTCTTGCTGTGTGTATTGGTGCGTTGTCGTCCTGATACACGGCACCGCCTTCAGGACACAATGTTTGAACCAGTGGATGCACATGGTCTTACTGGTGCAATGTGCAATTAATGAAGATTGGCCACCATGCTGCTCCAATTTAGCCATGAAACCTCCCACACTAAAATGACAGGTGTTTCAGTTTCATTGTCTAACCCCTGTATATCACACAGACATCTCTTTTTTTTTTAACCAGTTGATCTGAATAGCCAATCAGGCGAGCTGTAACCACGTGAGCTTGCTATAAATTCTTAAATCTTTCAGTGCATTTCTACCTGTTATGGGCTTTTCCACTGCATGGGTCCGGTTCTAATGGACTTAACTCTACACAGCTCGGCTCGGCACGGTTAACTTAAGACATTTTACAAGCAGTGAGTTTGTGCTAAATTTGAATGGGCTCTGCATTTCGTGGTGATTGACATGGCTCTGGACAATCAGCTCTCTGCACGGTTTACACATCACCGTTTAGTACCTACTCGGCACGGTTGTAACCCCAAGTGAGCTGGGACTGAAAGCCTACCCGGTTCCAGGGACCAGATTTGGCCGGTGGAAAAGTAAAAGAGCCGTGCTGAGTCGAGTCGTGTAGGTTCAATGCAGTGGAAAAGCGCCAATAGTGAAATCTGTCTGTCATCAGGAATCATTTTTTACTGTATATTATTCAAAATATAAGTTTTCCTTGAATTCATTAATATGAAACCAGCTCTAAAAATTAAAATGGCAACTCAGCCAGAGTATGTGTGACAAAGCTGAGTTCTTTATCCAAAATAATTTTATTATCTGCCCATCCATGGTTTCTTCAGAACTAAGTACGTACACATTGGTAGGTGTCTTTTTTTTATGGGAGAAACAGCTTCTACTCAAACAGCTTTAAACTAAGTGTTGGATACATTTATATAGAAACAAAACTCGTCCCAATGGCTACAAACACTTTGAGATGTAGCATATTTTTAATATGACACAGGATATTGTTTTCCTCAATGTATCTTAAAGTGTGTATAAAAAGAAGTGAAGTGTAGCATAATAAAATGAACCAAAGTCCTTTTGAAATCCATGTTTAATGTCGATCCATCAAACTCTATATCCATAAAAATCATTTTTCCTGACAGAGCTAATCAGACATCAGCTACATATCCATCCACTCATCACTCATTCCACTCTTCTCTGGCCACAGTGAACTTTTGAGACATCAAAAAAGGTTTCCAATAAAGTGAGACAGTACAGCGGAGCTACTGGACATGCAGAGAACTTCAACCAAAGCAGATCAGTTAAAACATCAGAGAACAGTTTTTTTTTCGAGAAAGGCAAACTGGGCCACAAGAAAACAACCCCAGGGCCAAGACAGAAAAAAAAGACTGTAAGGCGATGGGAAACAGATAAAGAGTATTATGCTCAGTAAAACTGTCAATTGAAACTGATACACACTTGCTTTTTAAATGTATATTAATATACAAGTCTGTTTGCTCTGTTACGCTTCACATTGCAACAAATCTGTTAAAAAGAGAAGCGAAAGGATGAGAAATGAAACTGCACATTTATTGGGTGTTTAGCTTAATTTCCTGGGTAAGGACTGATAGGCAGTCAGTGATGCTGAAAGAAGACACATACAAGTAGTCTGTTGGAATGTGCAGGGCAGGACCAACTCAAAAAGCAAAGTTATCAACTCAGATTGAACCTTTTCCTGCCTGACAAACGGTAGACAACACGGCACACAGACTTTTTCGTACAGAAAATTCAGTATTTGGAGAGAAAAAAGACAGGTACACAATTAAAGCATTTCAATTAACAAAAAAAAAAAGAAACACTGATCGGTACGAAAGGATGTTCATAACGTAATGCTGCAGAAACAGATGCTAGAAAAGCTCAGAGCTGCATTCTGTGAGAATTGAAACAACCCATTTTACATGCATTAAGAAACAAAAAAAGGAATTCCACTCACTTTTCAAACGTTATGCATAATTCATTTGAAGTACTGAGGTTTTCAAAGAGTTTTAATGTAAAATAATCCAGTCTAGTCAGTTTTTCAAAAGGTTTCATGTTTATAAAAGCTCCTTTTACAGGACGTTGTCAGAAGAAATGTCATAAATGTGTTGTCCGATTCCTGAGACATTGTTTTATGATACACACAAATATGCCCAAAATATTGTGGACACTTACTTATCCAACACTCTTTCTGAAATGAAGGCTATTGCTATGTAGTTTGTCTCATTTTGCTGACATTAAAGCTTCTCATCAGCTTTTAGATGATCAATGTTGGATCTTTAAATCCACTCCAACTAACCCCAAAGATATTGAGTGATGCTCCAATGCTAAAGAGAATGCAGTTCCAATGCTGGGTCGCATATACATCCCTCTAGCCCATGATTGGAATTGAGCATGGGGACCTTAAGCTCATGTAGAGCTGCTTCAATGTGTTCCACTTTGTTTGGTACTTTTCTGAGGACTTGCGAATATACAGGGGTTGGACAATGAAACTGAAACACCTGTCATTTTAGTGTGGGAGGTTTCATGGCTAAATTGGAGCAGACTGGTGGCCAATCTTCATTAATTGCACATTGCACCAGTAAGACCATGTGCATCCAATGGTTCAAACATTGTGTCCTGAAGGCGGTGCCATGTATCAGGACGACAATGAACCAATACGCACAGCAAATATGTTGCCCCTGGCTTGCTCATAGGAGGCTTGGACCCGGATTTCTGTAAAGCTGCTTTGTGACGACTTTTTGTTGTGAAAAGCACTATATAAATAAAATTTGATTGATTGATTGATTGAGCAAGACTGGTGAAAGATTGGTTTGATGAACATGAAAGTGAAGTTGAACATCTCCCATGGCCTGCACAGTCACCAGATCTAAATATTATTGAGCCACTTTGGGGTGTTTTGGAGGAGAGAGTCAGGAAACGTTTTCCTCCACCAGCATCACGTAGAGACCTGGCCACTATCCTGCAAGAAGAATGGCTTAAAATCCCTCTGACCACTGTGCAGGACTTGTATGTCATTCCCAAGACGAACTGACGCTGTATTGGCCCTACACCATACTAATAAATTATTGTGGTCTAAAACCAGGTGTTTCAATTTCATTGTCCAACCCCTGTATGTGTCAATAGTAGATGCACCTCAACATACTTTAAATCAATAAAAAGGAGGAGTGTCTGCACACTTTTGCATATATAATATAGATTTAAGGTAAGGTTTTGGTCCAAAATAATTTTTGGTAAGTGCATTCATGGTTTACAGGCACACACAACAGGTAATAAGGCAAATTAATGCATGAGGATACCTTCTATTACAGTTGTAATAGAACATAATGCTGGGAAGGGATATAGTTTTGCGATGGTAAATAAAATGATATATTTGTGTTGTAGATATTGGTAAAGATTTTTGTCTCATGTCATTTTTATATATATTTTTTACATCTCAACAACTGAATTATGCCCAAAATGTGCAAAAGAATCAGTGGAACGCCTCTTTAATACACCCTCTGCACCGAACCAAAATGTCTCTTATAGCATGTGAAAATTAAAAATATTCATTGATCTTTAGAAAACAAAGAAGTCAGTGGTTCAATCTTGCAGAATGCAGCTTTCTAAACAATGACAAATTACAGGTGTTTATTTACGTAGATTTTACATTCATCATTGCTCCCCCCTCACCCTCGACTCCCCCCCACCATAAATGTCGAATATTTACAGGTTATCTTCAGTATAGTTTCTCAGTTGAAAAAAAAATAGAAAAACAACTCTCTCTTTTAAAGTTTCCATTGTACATTATAAAACAAAGCCATGGCAAAAGTAGCCCAAATATAAAACAGATGAACATGGCATTTGTGGATAACTGAAGAGTCAGGTTCCAAACCTGAAAGAACTGCCTGCATCTATTGAAGTGTCACTGTCTTGTGCTTCTTTCTCTCCCATTCCCTGAGAGACCCCGTCCCCCAATAGCTGCATCCAAAATCCCCCCCCCCCCATAAAAGCTTTCTGTTCTGGAACTCACACATGAAACTTGGCTGGACAGAGCTGAAATATTGTTAGCCCCTTATTTCTGGGAAATGAAGAGGTACTGAACGGCTCTCTGAGGACCTTCATGAAAAGTATAAAAACAGACCTGCCCAATGAACAAAAGAGTCCTTTTCGGATGTGATATATGGCATGTTTAGACAGTCCCTGTGAACGTGTAAAACCTGAAAATCTATCAGTTATTGCCGTTACTGGAACTGGCAAATTTGTCAGATTGCTCAGTGCTTAGTGATGTCAGAGACGAACAGCCAATGAAACTTCACAGCTCAAATAACTTGACATATGTGACTAACCCAGCCCAAAAGAAAAGAAAAGAAAAGGCAGTTACATTGCCTTTACAAATATATACCAGTGCTTGGGGGATTATACTAACCCTCTAAACAAAGCCTGTCATTGAGCTGGTGCAGACTTTCTAGAAGATCCCATTTTATATCATGTTTCAGTGTATATATCACCCGCACATCAATGTGTAGATGATGATGTAATACACTGTTTCAAAAAAGAAACTGAAGAATGGTAACTATGGGATAAAGACAGAACCTTCCGGTACAATCAGAGGACAAGATACATATCTACATAACTGTGATGTTAACATGTGCTACTGTACTTTTAATACTTTGGGAATGTCATTTTAGTATGCACAAACTGGAAGCGCACCTTCCCAGTGGTGAACTCAGTAATTCACAGGTTTTTACAAGCTTACAAGGACTGTCCAAATGCATCATTAGTGTGCGCTAGCAGCAGGACTGGGCAGTTGCTCTTGAAGTCAGATGAAGTTACAGGCCCTCGGTAAAAAACAGGTGTGTGTTTAGCAAGTTAGCAGTAAGTTCACCTGAAGATCAGCTTATGTTTTGTTAACAGGGAGATTGAAACTGGGGTTAGGTTCTCATGGAGAGGTAACAAGAAGTGCTGCATGAACACACAACAGACAGAATACAAAGATGTTTCAAGCCGGGAGCATCAACAAGAACGGGTCTTTCCCAAGACCAGAAGTGAAGGCAGTGACACTCCAGATACGAGTAGTCTGGACGATATAAATCAGGGCCAATCTAATAACTCAGTGGACCTGTATTGTGAGGCCCAATGTAGCACAATGTCGCAAGTACCGCCAAGAAAGCTTATTATTGGGGAGCCTGAGTATCGGCCCAGTCCCTGACCCTATTTTTTTTAACCCAGACAGTTACTATACGACCATAAAACTTTTTTAAAACTTCAAATTTATGCATATAAAAACGCCACATAAAAATACACTTTTTTGTGCAGTACAAGTTAGTGCAATTCTTATCATTTTTTTCCTTTCCCTCTTGTTGTTCTTCTTATTGGCACTTAGTGAAGTTTATGACCACTAGAGGGATCTGCTCTCTTTCTTTCTCGACCACCAAGGGAGACGGGTTAAAGTTGCTGTGAGCTCTGACTGGACTGCACGGCTGACTGGAAAAGTAAGCAGCCAATGGCAAGGCGCAGAGGTCTTCCAAAATAATTTAAGCATTAATTGCGCCTTTAATTTGCATGATTTATAGCTGACTGATGAACTACATGCTTTTATACAGTCATGTCTCATGACTGTTCAGCGTTATTGTACTTACATCATCAAAAGTCAGGTTATAAGTTCAAGTCAATGTGTTGTCATGGAGACAGCTCAGAGATGGCTTTGCCCGTACTCACTGGGGTCGGATAACATGGCAACCCTGCTTGTGTGTGTGTGTGTGTGTGTCTGTGTATGTGTGTGTGTGTGTGTGTGTGTATTTACACAAGTGAACAGTCATTGTCTGCAGCCATGCTGGTTAAATCACCAGCACAAAGAGAAGTTGAGGTGAGAAAGGAAAAAAGAAAGAAAGAACAAAAGAAAAAGAAAGAATGGCTAGCACAGTGGAACATATGGCAGAGTCTACATTCAGAGAGGCATCACCAATCAGTTTTTACAAGATAAGCGCCATCCTCCTTTCATAAAAAAAAAGTAGCAATTTCTTGTAAGTGCCGCAAGCTGATATTCATGCATCATTATTGACTCTGCATTGTTATAATGCTGTATGGGAAGCAAATAATCCCTCGAAGATGAAAACACTGATTATTATATGGTGTTCCGCACACAGAATGAGCTTAATCTTGGACTAAACATTCCACTTACTTGTGAAAATCTTCTTATTCTGTAGTATTATTTAGACAGGATGTATTTTTCATCGGGACGCATCACCAAAGAATGTCTGTAATGTTTAATATTAATTTACCTGGGAAATCTCTCTATTAAAGGAACACTATGTAAGATTTGGTATTTTTGCTTCTGGGTTCCCCCGACTGTCCTGAAATCAAGGGGGAGAACGGAGGGAGTGTGGCTTCCTACCCTCCACCTAAATCACAGGAAGTATTCCCTCTATTACAAGTCAGTGAAACATCACAATGATTTTGTAGCTGTAATTTTAAGTTAAAATTACAACCTAGTGTTATTTTAAGCACAAAGATCTGGGCTATTCACACATTGCCTTACATCTATAATTTAATGTAATAGATGGATTGTTTTATGAGAAAACCATTACCTTTGTCATTTGCGTGGGAACTTAAAGCCCACAGTCAGCACTGCTGCATACAAACTTATATATACATATATGTTTATATGTTTTTGTCATTTATATATTTCACTGTCATAAATTGGATGTGGGACAATACAAATCAACTTGATACGAGCCTAAGAGAATATATCTAATGGCTTCTTAAAGTGCATTGACTCTATTTTTCAACAGGATATGCTGTAATATTGACCCCATGTAAATAAAGACAAATTGCAGAAAATGAGTTAAACCTCAATCATTTCTACGTTTTCTTTTATGGAGGGTAAAAGGTGCTGGAATCTTTACTGGCTCAGGAGTAAACAATCTGAAGAATCACTGAATTGGGAGATGGAAACAAGACTAAAATCACTGAGAAACATCTACCCAGTGTCCCCATATAAAACTGATCCTGTTCAAATAGTACTTCTGCGCAGGAATAATCTGTGTGTTAGAAAAACAGGTCATGAGTTGAGCCCTTCTTAAACTCTTAGGTGTACAGCTCAACTGTGGAAATCAACTGTCTGATATGTTTTCTTGAAATCACATTTTGCAGCTTTCAAGTCTTATCAGCTGCAACAGGCATTGAAAGCTAAAGTAATACTGTGATCCTCACAAAAAAAAAAAGTTGCGATATTGTCTTTGTTTCATATGAGAAAGCTAAAATGGCTGGTGCAACACAATCAGGCCTTGAACTAGGCTTTCATGAAAAAATATTCTCAAATTTTCCCATCAGAACAACCAACCTGATGAAGTGAGGAAACTCACAAAAGGTGCAAATCTATTTGGAAGTGTCATAAGAGACAAAAGTGAGTAATAATCTGGGAATTAATTTGACTGCTTACTGTAATAAATTTGAAGGTCTAATATAAACCCTCTTGGTGCCATAGCCATTTCCTTGTCGTTTATAAAGCTACTAAGCATAAAGCATGTAAGCATGCATTATTTGCTCCCCAACACATGATAACCATGATTGTGGTTGATTAACAAGAAATCATTGAGATTGTATGAGATTGTGTCTGGTGAAATAGTGCTTAAAACGTAAGCAAAGGCCCAGAAAGACCAGACGTCAGGACCAGTGCCAGACTGTTCAACTTTGGTTAAATTGAAATCCATGTAAGAAACAAATAATGGGAGAAGTTTTGTAAAGTAGGCGGTTCAAATAAACTATTGATTTGGAGCTATTTCATTATGAGATTAAACTAAACCAAGCCAAAACTACCAAACAGCTCAATAAAAATAGCTTACACTGTTGACAAAAAAGAACTCTATAAAGACTGCCACACAAAGAAGTCTTCAACCTCCGCCTTTCAATGAACACATGCTGCATGTGAAAAAAAAAAGGATCTTAAACTTCTTAATCAGCTTTGTATTTTTTTCAGATTTCTTTTCTTAATCCATAAAGAAGAAAGTTCTTGCCTTAGAATAGTTCTGCAAAAGACAAATAATTTTTTTTACCTCTGAGTTTTGTCTTTTATCCTTTTTTTTGTTTTTGTTTTTGTTTTTTTCTGCATGTTTCATAAGAGTGAAATATGTTCCACTGCTGGCTGTGGTGTGGAGGACAAAAAGCACCTCCTGAAATAGCCACATCCCACCCACTTTACTCCTTACCTCGCCTCGACTGTGGCTCAGCCCTGAAGTAAGAGTCCATTCTGGGGCTCTAGAGAGAAAGGCGTCAAAAACAAGTCAGTGAAACACTGGGTGATGGAAGAGTTCATTTGGTTGGAAGCGAAAGAGCAGGATCAGTCAGTAAAGCGCTGACAGGCTTTCTTCCAGCGGCATGCTGTACACCACAGATCCTTCTTTTCCATCCCATACACCTTGCGACACTTCTTTGCTTCTCCACGGGGTTTTCTAGGCAACAGGAAGTTAGAGAGCATTAGTGTGAGCGTGTATCTATGAATAAAGTACATTTTAATTCATAAAAGCAAAGCACTTTTACAGTACAATTCAATTTGTAAATGTGACAATTAAAATACCCAAAATTGGCAATATCATCTAAAACAATAGGAAGTGGAGAACAACACATTTTCGCTTTGGGAAAAAATAATAATATAATACAAAACCAAACACAAAAAATCACTAATAATTTACACATCCAAAGTGCACCTCTCTGCTAATAGAAGTCCAAAAACCAGATATTGACAAAAACCCAAACCTCTAACATTTATCCTCACAATAAGTTGTGCCTCGTTTCTACCAACAATTTGAGGAAACATAAAAGTTCCTTTGAAATGCATTTAAAATGCAAAGTAACAATGTATTGCCTTGGTAAAAACTGAATTATTAACAATGCCAAACTGGTTAAATGTTTAATTATGTTACTGGAATAGTAATTGAAATATTGAAGAGTATATGACAGAATATTAGAAACTGCCTTAGTACATTCAATATTATCATATTCATTATATGACAGTGACACCTCAATTTCTCCAATCTTTCACCTTTATTTATTTTTTAATTTAATTATCTAATCTGTTCTAAACTAATTTCATTAATTAAGTACCAATATCTGATTTAAAACAACATTTATATATAAATAAATATTTTAGTCTGATAAAGAATATCGGGGAACTTAGAAACTCTGGCACATGTGATCTCTACTGTAGGAAGTAAAATAAAAATGCTAAGAGAAAGACGTTAAAATTTTCCCGTTTGTGGTTTTCAGCCAAAGTACAAAGCAATAAAAATTGGCATTTGACCAGTGATAATGCCATTTAATAGACCAAGACGTTTAAAGTTTAACTAAAGCCTCCACTCCCAGACTCATTTATTCATGCAAATAAAGATCCTGTTTGATTTATTTAGCTTCTTCTTCTTGTCATTTACCACAAAGTCTACATCTCCAAAATGCATGTCAAAATTGTATTTCTTTTCTTATGAATGTAGGAGTATGCAGAAGGACATAATGCCATTATGTCCATTATGCTATGCTTCAAATCGGTAACATTATATTGATACTGAAATGATGTCTACATAAACCTTATTTGATAGTTTACAAGTGGCAATACACATTCACACTGTTCTGGTTAAAATAAAAAAAGTCCTGTTACATATTAGGCATTGTGATAAAGTGGCCATGTAAATGCTATTCATATAAATAGCAGGTTATTAGTTTGAAACTCAAGCTGCTGAGAAACATCAACATCAGCATTAGCCTCAGCCTATACCCACAGTGTGTTTTCACTAGCAAAGTGTTGTTTTTGGCTCCAGTTTGTCTGCCATACTGAATCACCACCATGGCTATGTTTGTGTTTGACTTGTGTTCAATTTTAATCACAGTAATATTGTTTACTGAATACTGTCTTGCAGACGACCATTTACATTAACTTAATTTGAAATTGAAAAATCTGTGGCAGTTCTAATGCTAAGCTTTACACACTCTTAAACACACACACTCAGGCTGTACCTGGTTCCAGCAATGGGTTTGGGTGTGGGTACATTGATGGTGTGTGTCTTGCTGGCAGTGGTGTGGGTGACGGGCTGTCTCTTTTCCCCAATGCTCACAGTGCGGACATGGTTCACTGCACCCTGCAAAAAGAGTCAAGTTTTGATTTGAAGTAAGAATCAAACAGTACAAACAGTAGGGATCAGAATGTCCACAGGTTCAAATACAGAATACAGTCACAATACTTGTGCCATAATATGATTCAATTTATTTATTTATAAAAAAAGAAAAATCCTGTGATATAGAAAATATTTGTAGTATGAAATCGATTTTTATTTTGATTGGAAATTATCCCTAAATAATATTAATATTTGTTCATATCACTTCAATCTGTTTTATTAAAGCAAAACAAATGAGGAGTTGACAAATCAACTTTCAAAAAGGCTTTAACCTAACAATACTGATTAAACATATTTACCCATGTGTGTGGGGTGAGTGTTTCTGAAAACATCTATTCATAAAAAAAAAAAAAAAAAAATCATAATGAAATATTATTAAAACTGAGCAATTATACTTTTTTTCATATTCACTGAAAACAATTCAGTATTTTTATTGTGATCCTCTAGCTGATTAGTTCAGTTTCAGACAGTATATTATGTATTTGTTAGAGGAACAGCTCATTGATTTTTTTTTCACCTAGTTCTGATCATTATACACAATCACGCTCAGTTTTTTTATATGGAAAGCACCGTGATTCAAAGTGCTACACATCAGTTACCAACAAAGACCACACACTCCTGAAGGTCTGATATTACCTACTGATATTACTACTGCTATTACACTGTATCTTTCTATCACAGAAACACAATTTGATGTTTTAAATCAGCATTAAATAGCAATTTGTTAATTTTGTCACTGTGCTCTAAAAATACTCAGTATGGCATCATTGCTTGGCCTTCAAATTTAACTTAGAAAATACATTTTGTCTATAATATACAAAAGGTACCAAAAAAATTATAGCTTTAAACACAATTAATATCAGATGAATATCTTAAAAAAAAAAAAAAAAGTTTCCAATTCAGTCAGAGCTAAAGTGATAGACTAAAGTGATGCAGCAAATAATAGTGATGAGTAAGTAATTTCAGAATATTCAGATTGCAATCTTTATTTAGCTCAGTATTGAACACAGTACTCAATCAATAAGGTCATTTTTGCTTACATATGTATCAAGCTGAATACGAATTTGGTTTTGAATGTCTTATTTTTAGACAGACTTCCATCTTATTTTTGGCTCTGGTTGTGCACATGACGCTATAGTTCAACATTTATTTTGGGAGTGATATTTTAGACATGGCTTTGATTTACTTTGCCTAACATTAATGTGAGAAAGCACACAAATACAACTCCACAGATGATGAACCAATTTTGGAGTCACTGAGCACTGAAACGGAGTTGTCATTTATTCTAACAGGCTGTAGCTATTCTCTGCTTTATATTTTGCAAAAGCATGTGAGGCAGGAAACAGGAAGCTATGCAAGAAATGAAAAGCCCCCCACACATGCAGGAGACATGGGGCAATGTAAGGACATGCAAAAAAATCTTGCACTGTAACAATTATGCCAAAAAACACAATGAGAAAACATATGGGAGAATATATATATATATATATATATTTACATTTGAAACAAAATGACATAATAAAACAGAAGTAACAAAAGAAAATGTACATATATGAACCTACCCTGGAGATTTTATATATATAATGTTTTAAAAACAACCAAAATAATAAATATTTATTTAATATTATTGATTATTTTTAAGCAGATATCCTTCTTTAAATAATTAAAACATGAGGGACCAGCTTTGTTTCTCAGTTATTCTTTATTGAGTCCCATAGGAAATACACAGGTGGACCCACATTTGCAATTAATGAGTGCTGACCTTGACTGGTTTGGGTTACACTAAAGGCAAAACTTGTGTTTACCTTTGTTCCATTAATTCTAAGTTAGTTATATGTTATTGCATTAATTATTGAAGTTGTTGCATTATATGCTGAAGAAAAATGACTGACAAATAAGTAAATGGAAAAAAAAAAGTTATATATATATATACACACACTATACATACTGAAGGCATAATTTAAAACATTAAATGTTCACTGACCGATGGGGCTTTAAAGATAACAGGAGGTGGCTGCCAGGAGACACTGATGGCACTCTGGCTGTGGGGCAGCTCAGAGGACATGCTGGGAATGTTGACGGGAGCAGTGGCCTGAAAAGTAGGACACACGCATGAAACACCATGCTGCTTGAGCATCAGTTACTGGGCCCTGGAGTCCTCATACTTCACACTTCTTAAGAACTACTCATAACCCTTATGCTCACTGCAGGTTTGAAAACTCACAGATACAAATTCCTCTCTGAGATCCCCTAGGAGATCCCTTGTATGAAATCCAAAGATATTCTTCTCTGCTATCTGGCCTTACATCTTACTTCTCCAGCCTATAATTCAAAGATTCACTTCTCTGGTATCTTGCCTGGTGGCACACTGCTGAAAACATTATCTATCTCCACTAGGAGCTGAAGCACACAAGCTAATCGTGCTGAATAAAAGGTTGCCATAGGAACAGCCGCTTGCAAAAAATCCATCCCCTGAGTGCATTATTTCATTAGCAGATTTCTGTGTCAACACCTGAAAAATGGCCAACACAAACAAACACTGAGACAAAAATAATGTTACCCAGAGAAAACCTAAAGCAGTAAAGGCCATGTTGTATACAACCCCAGTTCCAATGAAGTTGGGACGTTGTGTAAAACATAAAATAAAAACGGAATACTATGATTTTCAAATCCTTTTCAACCTATATTCAATTGAATACACTACAAAAACAAGATATTTAATCTTTAAAAAAAGAAACAACTGTTTGGAACATTCCATAGGTCAACAGGTTATTTGGAAACAGGTGAGTGTCATGACTGGGTATAAAGGGAGCATCCCCGAAGGGCTCATTCGTTCATAAGCAAGGATGGGGTGAGGTTCACCACTTTGTAAACAACCGTGCGAGCAACAGTTTAAGAACAACTTTTCTCAACGTATAATTGCAAGGAATTTAAGGATTTCATCATCTACAATCCATATCATCAAAAGATTCAGAGAATCTGGAGAAATCTCTGTAAGTAAGCGGCAAGTCTGAAAACCAACAGTGAATGCCTGTGACCTTCGATTCCTCAGGCGGCACTGCATTAGGAACACTTCAGAAAACCAGTTTGTCACTCCACCTACAAGTTAAAACTCTACCCTGCTAAGTGAAAGCCATATATCAACAACACCCCGAAACTCCGCTGGCTTCTCTGGGTCCGAGCTCATCTGAGACGGACTGACGCAAAGTGGAAAAGTGTCCTGTGGTCTCACAAGTCCATATTTGAAATTGTTTTTGTAAATCAAGGATGTCGTGTCTTCCGGGCCAAAGAGGCAAAGGATTGTCCGGATTTTTATCAGCGCAAAGTTCAAAAGCCAGCATCTCTGATGGTATAGGGGTGTGTTGGTGCCCATGGCATAGGGAACTTGCACATCAGTGAAGGCACCATTCATGCTTAAAAGGTACATACACGTTTTGGAGAAACATATGCTGCCATCCAAGCAACGTCTTTTTTAGGGACGTCTCTGCTTATTTCAGCAAGACAATGCCAAGCCACATTCTACACGTGTAACAACAGAGTGGCTTCGTAGTAAAAGAGTGCAGGTACTAGACTGACCTGCCTGCAGTCCAGACCTGTCTCCCATTGCAAATGTGTGGCGTATTATGAAGTGCAAAATACGACAACGGAGACCCTGGACTGTTGAGCAACTAAAGTTGTACATCAAGCAAAAATGGAAATAATTCCACCTACAAAGCTTCAACAATTAGTATCCTCAGTTCCCAAATGCTTATTGAGTGTTGTTAAAAGGAAAGGTGATGAAACACAGTGGTAAACATGCACCTGTTCAAACTTTTTTAAAACGTGTTGCAGACCTCAAATTCAAAGTGAGTGAATATTCGCAAAAAAAAAAAAAACAATAAAGTTTATTCGTTTGAACATTAAATATTTTGTCTTTGTAGTGTAATCAATTGAATATAGTTTGAAAAGGATTTGCAAATACCTGTATTCTGTTTTTATTTATGTTTTATACAATGTACCAACTTCATTGGAATTGGGGTTGTATGATGTATGTCTACAATTTTATTTTTGAGTCAAAACATATTTATGGGCTCTTGAGAAACTGTTTAAAAAAAAAAAAAAAGAAAAAAGAAAAAAGAAGAAAAAAAAGTGTGACCTGCTTTTGTCAGCCCTTTCAGAACAACTGATTTCAGAGCCTGTTGAGAATGAGCTAACTTTTTGTCACTTTCACTTGGTTGCCTTTCTTCTCCAGTTTAGATTTTCCATTCTGGCTTCTCAGTGCTTGTTGTATTTGATCTGCTGTTTAACCTCCTCTTTGTACTCCAGCTCTGTGATAGCAAAGACCTGGCAAGGAGTCAGGACAACTTTGCTATCTATGTAAGACGAGGCACAAAATCAGAACGAATGATTTTATCCCATGTTTCCAGATCACAAAAAATAGGGTTGTTTTATATGTTTTATTTCACAAATTGCTGCTGATGAGCACAAAAGAAATGTGCTAAATCATTTTTTAAATATTATATCCTACAAGACCAGCTCATAAAATATGATTAAATTGAATTTATAAACAAAATGATTAGGATAGCATGTGATTATATGGTGCTGAATAAGCATTACCAAATATGAGCATTACCTGGTAGGCGTGGTCAGTCCGGATGTGGCACAGTGTGGATGGAGCTGATTGGCTGAGTGGACTGTGGATTATATGGGGCTCTGACTGTATCAATTCGCTGGCCAGGGGGAAGACAGGGGGAGGTCCAGCCGTGGTGGGAGAAGTTGGTGTGAGGTTGGAGAGTCCTTCCGACAGAGTGTCCATGTTCACTTCAATTTCTGAATAGTAGAAATCCTCCTCACCATCACTGTAGTCTGAATCCCCGTTACGCCTACATGGGTGCATATAGAAAGTAGCTTGCTGAGCACACTCTATTGTTTATTACATATTTTTATTATTGGAATTATGGCCATTGTAATTGGCTTGTGACATGTCAATAAACTACTGGCTAAATCACAAACAGTCAGTTTCCTGGAAATGGATTTAGCCTAATTCTGGAATAATCAAAATTTTGGCTTAAGAATTTCAACTTCAAGAAAATTATAGCCCAGAAAACCAAAACAAAATGTTTTATTTCGTACTATAAAGAAATCTCCCCTATTGTCTGTGGATTTTTGTATGGAGCATGTCATTCAGATCATTTGTAGCAATAATGTTTCTAACTTTGTCAAGAAATGTCCAAGGCACAGGATTTTTTTTTTGAGCTTGGTCTCATCGTGACATATCACATTGCTGCTTGTGATTAATGCCACACTTTGGGAACATGTAACTGGATACAGGACAACTGACCAAAAATATTCTCTTTTTTGCATCAACTTTCCTTAATTTAGAGCGGGCCAACCTGTCTTCACTCTCACGCCCCTCTTGCTGTAACTAGTGAAATGGCCACACAGTCTCAAAAATCTCTCTGGCCAGCTCAGTTGACAGAAGCTACTGCTGTAACTGGGTTAGCTGCACATGTTGTTCATCATATCGCTACAACTGTCTGAAACAATAACCACTTAATGAGCATTATTATTTATTTTCATCCATTTATTTCAGGTCACAGATCGTGACAAAGTCTGACTAAAGCATGTTCAGATTGGATTCATTTTTTTTAGGGGGCATCTGTAATAAAACATTGTACAATCCACCTCTGTGATAAAACTCTTGCATTCGGATGGCAATGAAAAACTAGAGGGTGAGCAAGGTTTTATTCCAGAGTTATATCATGTTAAGCTAAAGCACCAACTTTGTCAAAAACTGGCAATATAATACGTTGATGAAAATGTGCATTTTAAAAATAACACTATATTCCTGCAGCTGTCACTATAATCCTTTTATCAGCCTGCATGATCTCTCTTCTCTCACTGATTTGACTTGATTTCATACTTTTCCTTTTTCTGATAATGCTCTCCCAGGTATATAATGTTCTTCAGAGAACTTTGGACACCTACACCATGCCACTGGTTCAGTACCCCTTTCACATTCATAGCTGGTCAGAAAATAATTTCTGAAAGCATCTTTGAAAACGAGCACTCACAGTCCAGAATGTAAGGAGCAGTGCCCAAACTCTTATTTTATCCAAGGCAAGATCTACCTTTTAAAATACAGAAAGCATCAAGCCAGGATTAAAATGATCAGCTGGCTGCTGAGTGAAAAATAATTCATAATTCAGCCTGTAATTTTTCCCAAAGACATTGGGGGAAAACACAGACATGTTTTATTCGGATAAAAATAAAATTACAGAGGACCCAAAACCTGTTCAGAGTATAAACCTTATTAGCAACTAAGGCTTTAAAATCAGCATGGTAAATTTACAATAATAACATTTATAAATCATATATTCAATAAAATACATTATACTTTGATTATGAAAAAAAAATGTCTTGGCCTGCATCTTGGTTTTGACACACACAACTCATTAGCACCAAGCTGTGTCTGCATTTCCTCTGTTGAGAGGACACCATGCTTGAAAGAAGGAATCAAGATGTGTCTGCAAATTTAACTAAGTCCATGCGCAGCACATGTGCACTATTTTTTTTTTTTAAACATATTCAATGATATTTTTAAAAAATGATACTTCCTACAACAGTGCCAGATGAATCTGCTTAAATTATGTTATATTTATTTATTGTTTAAATAGTGTTAATATCAGACAATCAAAGAACAGAAGAAAATGTCAAAAATGGGATAAATTTTATATTCAAATTTATATAAAAATTTTATATCAACCCTATTTAAAAAAAAATGTCTATACACAGCAACCTTTTGTGTTAAAAATTTCAAACCTGAATCAGTCTAGAAAAAGAGCCCTTCTGTTAACAATATTTCAGCATTGTGTCTCCTATCAGTAAATAGTCAGCTGGGGGCAGTGGTGACCACACTGTAACAGGATGTGTCCGCAAAATAGAAAGGGAGTGTTAGGATAGCAACAAGAGGCTATAAAAACATACTGGCTACTGCCATCAGAATGTTTTCTTTTGCTTATCTAGCTTCTGCTTCCCTTAATGGAGGTGGGTAAGTGGATAGCACACTTAAGCTGCATCATAAAGTGACAAAGACAAACTGAGCCCTACAGATTTTTCTAAAGCTCTGTCCTCCCACCAGCTGAGCGCAGCTATATTTTTACCTATGCATGAAGCATCTCAAATTTTATTACAATGCTGCTGTAACCATTACAGCAAGACCATACTCCAATACATTTCATAATAATGGGTTAAAAATTTTATATTTATTTGTATATATATATATATATTTTTTTTAATTATTTTTCCCCACTGCAAAACCTGCCACTCTTACAGCTCGGTGTTAACTAACTAGCCTTTGCACCTGTTGTTCCCTCTTTCTCTGTGTGTTTTGTTACCTTACTCTTGGATACCTACCCCAGGTGCACAGTGCGGATGTGCCGCTGGATCCCTGAGGATGTGCTGAGGACCTTTTCACAGTTCTTCCACAAGCACTTAAACATCACCTTCACAGAGTTCTGAAACATAGTCAAAGGAAAAACAAAAGAACTGTGTGTAAAAAAAAAGTGAGTTTCTTAAACATGAATTGTGCTGGGCTCGTCATACGCAATATTTGTAGCATGCAGCAGCACAGAACATTAACAGCTTCATGTTGCTTGCTAGCTACCTTTGCTTATGTCAGCCTTAGAGAGGGGACAAAATGCTTCTGTAATTTCTGAATTTAGCCGCACAGACTTTGATATGTGCACACACAGCATTTATAATCTCTAAAGTAGTTATGTGCTGTATTGTATTATATTATAATGTATTAGATAACATTGTTTGACTGCCACGATATATTTGATCCTTATCTTTTAAATAAAAACCTTCAAAGTATACTGACTTAAATAGCAATATAACATGTCAGAATACCAATTACACAAAGGGTTATTGAAATCGAGTTTAGTTAAGTTAGTTTAAAATACTACACGGCCCTGTTCATCATTCTGGATATTTTTTAACAGATTTCTGCTATATTTTTTTAATTGCTCTTTGCTAAAAGCTGTACATATTATACATTTAACAGCAAAAAAAATTTTTTTTGAAGAATTAATAAGAGTAAATAAACTTAAAAGGATAGAATACTGTAAATCCACTCACATGTAGACAAGAAAACTAATGTTAATTATCATGGAAGTTTGATTATGCATGGCCCCTCCCTATCCACAACCTCTTTCCAGACCCTGGCTCTTACATAATCAGCATGTTCATAATGCCTCATAGATGCTTTAGACTCTTAATGCCAAAGTTAACAAGGTAAAGAATAGAGAGAGCTCACAGGTAAGAACCTGTGTGTTATGCATTCACACCCACTTCACTTTCCAACCTATTTTCTTCTAAATCTTATGTCTTCAGTCCGTTTCTCCTTCATTTTTATGCTACTCTCTCACAGCACCTAGTGCAAGACACTTATGTGTGTTTTCAATTGCAAATGGTGACTAATGTTTAGGCCTTTAACTCAGGCCATAAATATCAAAACCCAGCTAGTTCCTCTATAGGATTCTCTTATATTTTATATTGTAATTGTTTAACAGTAAAGAGTTCTGTCATACAGTTGCCACTGAGGTTTTCTAACATCTGACTGCACTCAGTGAAGTGACAGGAACTTTCAGGTCTATAGTGATGTTTTCTTCCCAAAATATATCCCTTCTACAGGAAATCAGAATGCTATTGCGTGATTAAACTGTTACTTGTTTATTATGTTTGTAGTTAATCAGACAAATTCAGTCCAGTCCTAACCAGTGGAAAGTTTTGTTCTGAAGAAAGAAACACCACAGAGAAAACCCTGCTACATAATTATGCATTAGGTAATTCAAATAAGAATATGTCAACATTACTATACTCACACTGTCAACTTTTTTCTAAGTCACAGTAAGAGGCCAGGCCTCTTAGAACACTGTTTTAGTTGTAGTTGATGGCGGTTATTCACTAGGGGAGCCTTCATCATAGCAATCCTCACTAAATCCTCATTAAACTAGAACCCACAAGCTTTAAGCACATCCCAGCAGGACCCATCATCTGGAACCTAATGTAATGAACATTCACTGGTTCTCTAAACAGCATAGTCCCTCAATGTCCTAAAATGCTACATGAAGTGCTAGCTCTTAATGAAGCCTTTAAATCCTGTATTTTGTATCGTTCTAGGTAAGTATGAGCACTGACTCTTGCTTTTGACAATACCTTATGTGCAGTCTGATCTCTAATCTATTAGAAAGTAGAAATGCACCGATTTTGATTTTTTATTTTTATTGTTTGGGCTGATATCATAACTTATAATTAGATAGCACCTTGGAGTAGCCAATACCGATGACTTTATGTTTATTGTAATTAAAGCAAATTCATATTGGATTAAAGCAAAAAAAAAAATTTAGTCATAGGACAAGCCTTTTCTTCAGTAGTTTTACATTTCTATACTTTTTAATTTTATCCTTTAAGTTTATTAGGTGTAGTTCGATTTATACTTTTATCAAAGATTTACTGCTGGTTCCGTATGAATGGTTTCTCGAGGGACGCTAATTAGTGCAGCACCGAGCTGGGAGAGAGAGTTTGAGCAAGTGTTTGTAATTGTTCATCATTATGTTTCAGTAATAAACTCAGACGATAAATGACTCTATATCTGTTGTGTTTTATATAAGCGGGGCTCCTGCACTGTGGTGTTTGAGAGTATCTTGTCGTTTAACCTGCTGTGTGTGTTTACATCGTTATCTGTCTGTACGTGTTCTGAGCATTGCTTACATTTTAAATTAGTTTTCACCATGGAGAAATCTCTGCAGAAACTGTGCAAATGTCCACACGATAGACAATTTACAGGCGCAAGCACAAGAAAGGCGCCAAGTTATCACTTGTAATTTCACTTGGACCAATAATAATAACTAAGAAAATCCTGCACCACTGCTAGATAGATAGGATACATTCTCTGAGTGACCAGCCAAGCATTTTTGTAACCTGGGATGCTGAATGCCCAAACTATAAATGTAAAGAAATATAAACCCTTTATTTGACCAGCTAGAGAAAATGCTACAATCAGCCAATTTTCCCACTGAGCACAGAAGCAAGCCCTGGCCTGCACTGCTAAAAGTGAGTGGGTGTGTATCTGCGTCATCTTTCAACAGAGAGAGAGCGAGCGAGTGAGAGAGAGAGAGAGCTGTTTTCTGAAGGTTTGATCAAAGTTAACCCTTTCCAGACACCATCCTAGGCTATTAAATAGCCTCTCAGATTCCACTAAGCCCTTTTAAGGCTAGACAATCTCCGACAATTGAACCAAAGTTTATATAAACATGTGTAATATGAATAGTCTTACTACCTCTTCTATGCTATTAAAAAAATGCTTTGTTCAATTTTTGTTGAATTTTCAACAGATCTTAAGATTTCCTTTTCCTTTCGGTGTGGTTTATATTGGCTACAAACTATATTAGGGTTTTGGGGCTTTCTACATGCAGTGAAATAATAAGTGGAATTGCCTACTCTCCACAAGCAAAGTATTTGTGGTCAGGGTCTAATCATCAGCGTTAAAAAGAACAAGGGCACAGAATGTCTTTGGATGTAAAGCATTGAAAAATGTGAGTCTGTGGCGAGAATGTTAGTCTAATTGTGTGCAAGTATGTATGTATGTGTGTATGTGAGTGAGTGAATTTAAGCCAGTTCCATGAGGTACTTAGCATCTAAAAAAAACCCACATCATATCTACCACCAATACTGCAGTCTCCTGCGGAATATGAATAGTAACTTACAACTGTCAGTGACACAAAGCGGACATTTTTCCACAGCTTTAAGTAGCTTCTTTTGTCTTATGTTCAGGTAAATGTCTTGATTTTAAAGCAATTTCCAGAGGGAAACATTTTGTAGCTGATGCTGATAATTGCAACCTGCCCTACTTCTTTTGCTCAATGTTATTTTTAATTTTTTTATTTTTTTTTGCAGTATATTTACCTTAAGCTATTTGTTGTATATCTCCAGATAATATAATACTGTTTGATATTAATTAATTGCTTCAGTGACTGGCAGATATCTGTACAATACTAATCAGTATTAATACCATCTCTACAGAGATCTCTTCATTTTCCTTTTACAGATACAGTCATTACATACTTAAGCCGGTTTACCGTTTTCCTTTTGGAAAAAACTGGAATGTTTAAATCACATTAGACATTTCCCCCCTCCTGCAATGAACCCATTATTTTGGACGTTTTACAGCATTTTATGTTTCACTAAACACACCATCCCTGCTTCTTCCACAACTAGGCGATAAGGGGAGGAGAGCTAATAGCTTCCTGATATTGAAACCACATTGATGTTTTGGAAACATTCCACAAACAGAAAAGAGGAAAAGAGATGGAAGAAGAGAAGAGAGAAAGAAAACACTCCATGGCTCTTGGAGTTGAGATGGTGACAGAAGCCTCTGTCACGGGGCCAAGAGAACAGTGGGGGCCTGTAACTCACTGTATGTAACAGCTTTTGGACAACCTCAGCAATTACTCTGTGACAGCGTGGAGTTGAACACTGCTGTGTTTTAGTCTGTATTCATTAAGTCTATAAGGCCTCTTACACAGAAAGGACAGTGTAAGTGTATGGCTTTCACTAAAGAGGCCAAAACCCTTTGAATGATGGAGAACAGTGTGTGTGTTTTTAAGATTTAAAAGTGTTCAAAACCCACTTCCGTGTCTTGTTTGCTATAGTCAGATAAAATCAGTGCAATTGTTAAAAACATACAATCAGCTCCTGGAAATCTGATGTAATCTACTGCAGTGACACCCCTACCACCTTTATGGCCTGCATATTCTGATAGGAAACAAGCCTTTCTTAATGCAACCGTTCAGCAAAATAAATCACCATTGTTCTCTTTTCTAATGTCAGTCAGCCAAGATGCATTTAAATGTCTGTCCTTTGCTTTCTTTGGAAAATCATAACCTTGGTTAGTTCAGACTTATGTGATTTCTGACAGTGCCAATAGAGACATTTGAAGTTTGAGTTAAACTCAAAAGAAGCAAAATAACATCACAGAAGCAAATATCTCTTTGCTTATGAATTACATTATTTAAAATTAAGAAATTACTTTTTTTTTCTCTGAACAACTACTTTACTTTGGAATCGCTTCGTTAAACACGTTCTGGAAACTTTTCAATATAAACCTGAAATGAACCGTTTCATTTCCAATCAAAACATTGGATTCTACCTTCCGTTTACGGGGGATGGGGTCCTCAAACAGGAAGTGTGTGCTCTCAGACTCTTCAATATTGTCTTCACCGTGTGAGGAAAGCAGGAAGCTCTTGCTGACATCGTTGGAGAGGGGTGGGGACGGTGTGGAGGGCACAGACTGGTCACTGGCGTCCCAGCTCCAGTTTCCACTGGTGGAGCTGCTGTAGCTAGCTGACAGGCTCTCCTTCCACCCCCTGCAGGCGGGTTCTGGGACTGCACCTGTAAGTAGAGTACACAAAACTGTTGAGCGTATTCTGGTTTTGCATTTATTTTAAATCGGTCTGACAATCAGGTGCCCCCTCCAGGGTGTATTCCCGCCTTGCGCCCAGTTATTCTAGGTAGGCTTCCAGGCTCTGGACCCACGGCGACCCTGAACTGGATAAGCGGTTACAGATAATGAATGAATGAATGAATGACAATCAGGTTCTATAAAAAAAGAAGAAAAAAAAAAAAAAAAACACTGATAAATGTCATTGCTGGAACATTTCCCGACTGTCTCAAAGTAAAATTGTGGACTTGATCTTGATTTCTTAGATAATTTTACAGAGTCAGAGAGTCAAAAAGGACGAATTAGAGTCGGCATTGGAAACACACTGCAAATATGTATTTAGTGAAGTTAAATTTCCTGAAAATTCCATTTCCCTTCAGAAGAATGCCGAGCCCGACTTAACTAATCAGCACATGTCAGTTTGTTTACACTAAATGGAGCTCTGGAGAGGAGGAGTGAAGTTGCCAAGCAGTTTGGCAGATTGGGCAGATGGAATGAATAAGTCCAACCCCCGCACCCCCACACCCCTGAATCTGAAATGAGCTGTGCATAGTAAGATTTAACAAGATTCCAGAGTTAAAAATTAAAGTAATAGGTTGAATTTACACAGTATCCCTGTACTTTCCTTTAAATCGATAAAAATATACCAAAGCATATTGCATCATTTACAACATAAGCCACATTAAAGTCTGGTTTTCTATTATGCCATCTATTGCAGTTTCTCTTTTATGGAAGTTTGACCACTACACATTCCTTCAGACTCATGGTGCTGAGCTGTCATTTCACATTGAACAAATGGACTGCAAGATGTTTGAGATGTGAAGTAATAGTGGGGCTTGTTATTGTCTAATCCCTCAAAGCAACAGCTTTAATTAATGTTTATTTTTAGGAAGACTATTTTGATTCACTACCAGTTCTTGCAGGGTTGTTGGGAGTCTCAAAGTTTGTATCATTTAAATGGCAGGTTACTGGTAGTGTAAAAACTCTAGCAGCACTACTGTGCCTGATCCACTCCTACCAGCACGTCAGTGTCACTGCAGTGCTGAGAATGATTCACCACCCAAATCGTACTTGTTCTGTGGTGGCCTAGACCAGTGAAATAGAATAATAGAATAAAATAAAAAAAATTAAATAACAGAACAGAATGAAACTGTTTCATTCTGATTTGATTTGATTTGAAACTGTGCAAGCAAAGCACAGAGAGCAACAGATGGATTATAGTCTGTAAGTGCAGAACTACAAAATCGCATCAATCAACCTTGATTGATGCAATATGGTACTGACAACCTCTCTTCCCTTTATAAATACAATGAAAGAGGGTTGGGAGTGAAAGAAGTTGAGATAAAAGGGTTAAATCCGCTCAGCTTTTGCTTGATTGAAAAGATAATCAGCAGCACAGGCAAACCACAACATGACTTGGCATGGTGCTATAAATAGGACAGAGCCCATCCTGGCCCATGACGACAGACTGCAATCTGGGTGGTGATGACAGCCATGGCAACTGGCTCTACTGTGTCTATGACCAGGGTAAGATGATGTTCTGTTGGTGCTGGGGTATCAAAAAAGCTGACTGCTATCACATCTACACTATATGTCCAAATATATTTAAACACCTCTCATTATAAGTGAATTCAGTCACTGTGTACCTTTGGGATGAGTTGGAGCACCTTCTGGGATCCAGAAATAATCATCCAATGACAGTATTTGGCCTCACTATTGTTTGTGTCTGAATGCTATCATATAATCAATGTTCAAAAATAGTCAAACATTTTCCAGAAGAGCAGAAGCTGTTCTTGCTGCAAAGAGAGACCAACTACTTCTTAATACCCTGCTTTTTTAGAAGAAAGTTTAGATGAGCTGGTTTTGCCCTTAAAATGTACTTTGGTTACTGCAGCTTTGAACTTGAGATGATTCTTCATATAGTCACACCAGTGAAGCAGCCTTGAATGGAAATGAACTGAAATTAAATCGAGAGGTTAAGGGCAATCCCACCTGAAGCACTGGAGGATGTGTTCAGCACTAGAGGGCTGGTAGACAGCGTGGTCAGAACAGTCGCTGCCATCACCTCCTTATCAGCGTGACCTGAAGGCTTCCTGAGAGAGAGAGAGAGAGAGAGAGAGAGAGAGAGAGAGAGAGAGAGAGAGAGAGAGAGAGATTGGTGTTTATTTAAATGGCTATGTCGCTCATTTTTCAAAAATTTCTACATGATTAACTCACTAAGACATGAAGTCATTCGGAGTGCACTGATGTGAAATGCACCATCCCAGTGAGACTTACTGAGTTTGAATTGTTCATAATAGTAGAGATAGGAACCAGACATCTTAAATCCACTTGGTAGAGAGGGATATGCAGGGCATTATAAAGCAAAATAAAACAAAACAAATATTAACATTTCCTACTATTTAAAACCAGTACCTAAATTACACAAAAAGGCACAGGTCTAGGCTCATTATTTTTTAAGGTACAGGAAATATCTGTATTTGTGTAAATCTGCAAACATTGTGACTCTGTCACCACCCACTGAAAGATATTGTTTCAGCATGTTTCATGCCAAAATATAAAATTATTTAAAAAAGGTAATTCAATTGCATTATTATTCTTGAACTTCACTGTACAAATCCATCAGTCAAAATACTTGGGTACATTGGGGACACAATACAAGAATTATAACCTACTCTTATTTCAGTTTTACAATTAGTCCTCTTTTGTCACACTGAGGTAATGCGCAATCTACTTGGTAACTCTTACCACACATAAACGGAATACAGGTGTATATGCATTACAGCAAGCCCCTATATTTCTAAAACCTTGTAACAGTGTCTTCTGTCTCTTTGATGATCACCCAAAAGCCTCATGTCTCTCATTAAAGGCGACATTCAACATTTTAATAAAAAAAAAATCACAATAAATATATATAAAATTCTGAAGCTGTTTCTTCACCATTTGCTAGCTCTCCAGTCTGTTTTTGTGCCTGAAACAGGTCTAATATAGTCACAATGACCCAGTGTCTGTAAACGGGTTTATTTATAAAAAAAAAAAAAAAAAATAGATTCAGTATGCTAGGCTGTCTCTTTCTCCCTGCTTATTTTCAGAGGCATGTGGAGGTTTTAAGACAACGGAGAGAACTCTAAAAGTTGAAAAGCATGAACCAAGATAAGGATATTGATCTATTCCTGCTCCACAGGTGGGTCATTTTGCATTACTTAAGGGGGAATGTCTGCCAGTTCTTAAGATGCTAACTGCAATACCGAAAGTGCATCAAAACTAAACAATTCAAGTTACAAATGAGTTTATGTGGTAATTCAAATGGAATAAAAACTTACAGACAAGTTAAAAAAACAAGTTTTCAGAAAACAATTGGGACATTTTCTAAAAAAATGCAATTAAAACTGAATTTGTAATTCACTGGAACCTTTATTTAACAAGGGACAAAAAATATATTTAGTGTTTTCAATGACAAACCTATTATATAAATTTAAGAATTGAATGCCTAACACAATCCAAATAGTTGGGACAGAGGTATGTTTACACAAAGCCACACTGTTTTCTTATTTACACTGTTACTAGTGCAGATTGAAGCCTGGCATTGTTCTACTGAAATATTCATGAAGCTCATGGGAATAGACACTGTCAAGATGGCAGCATATGTCTCTCCAAAATACCATTACAAGCTTCCGCATCAATAGCTCCCTTACATATATGCAGATCACCCATGCTATAGGCAATGATGAAGTCCTGTCATGACAGATAACTTGATTTTACTTTTCAGTGGTCACTGTCAGAATGGTCTTTTTCATCTTTGCCACATAGGATCCAACATTCATTAAACAAAATTTTTAATGAAAACTTTTCTGACTGTTTTCCACTGTCCATCTCGTATGTTTTGGGTCCAGAAACTTGCAGGCTTTTCTGCTCAAAATTATCATAAGCCTTCCTCTTTGTAGAATACATTTTCAACTTGCCTTTCTTGATGCAAAGGCATAGCCTCATAAAGCAGTTCTTTTCCAAACTTCTCCTGAGCCCACATGGCTGTATTCATCACATTAGCCTGTTTATCAAACAATATAACCTGAGGGCTCGATGGTCTCACACATTCAGCAGCATTTCCACCCTAACTCCCTGAAACATTTCGTGACATGGACTGTAGATGGTGAAAGACCTAAACTCTTTGCGATCTTGCTTTGAAAAATGTTCTGTTTTAACTGGCTGACAAATCTCATATAAAGTTTGGCAAAAGGAATTGAGCAACAGCCAATTTTTGCTTTCAAAATCCAAGCCTTTGTTAAATGCTTTTTTTATATCTTTTATATAATGCTTCAAAAAAATGTGACATTCATTTTCTATAAAACTTTTCCTCTAATTGTGTCTGTCCCTGCGTTTTTGGAGAGTGATGCAGGCATCAAATTCTAAGTCACTCCTAATCACACTCCTCTGTGTAATCATCACTGCAGTTTAGCACTTTCCCTTCTTTAAATTCTTTAAAATGTTGCTATGGTCACTTTTACCTCAGCAATGAGTAGCTTATGTTGGCCAGTTGTTTGCATTAGTTCATCTGTCCTTACACTACCTTCAACACCTTACATATACACACTGTACATATAATATATGGCCAGAAGTTTGTGGACAACTGGCTGTGCTCTCTTCACCATGTTAAACCCATAGTGAATACTAGGCTCATCTGAATCTCACCATTTTCCCTAAAATACTCCAAAGCCCAGAGAGCCGATGATGTGTAATGGAAAATTCCAGCACAATAAACATGCGCCCAGCTTCACGGTCTCTGGTGTATGGTCAAACTGTACAGCCAGATAATTAGCTTTATTTATTTATGTATGTGTGTGGACCTGTGTGTTTACTCAGGTTTGCAGATCTTTGTTAGGGGTGTATATGGTTGTGTTGAACATTCTAATAACAATTTTTTATGAACGAACATCTGTGTATGTGTAACATGTTTTAGAGTGGCCTTCTCTTCTTCCTCAAAACAACGAGGGAGAGTTTAGAGAAACAAGTGGTTTAATTTAATGATACGTGCCATTACATTACATACTGTTGATGTTTTGTTGAATAAATATGCTGGATACAGTCAGTAACTGGAAGAACATTGACCAAAAACATTCCATTACAAAAACAGCACAGTTTATATAAATAAAAACCATTGTATTGAGAGTAGGTGTCAAGTTTAAAATGCTAATAATGTGTTTGTACTGTTATGTATATCATTTTTCTACTTTAAAGTTCAATGTATTATTTTTTAATCAGCAAAGAAAATAATTAGACACAAACACATCCAATGCTGGCAATAGCAAGAAATCTGGTATTAGCAGAGTGCTTGTAGGAGAACTCTGGGTGAATCATCAGTGGTTTAGAGTTTGATTCCAGTAAAACACAGCAAAATTTGGGACAGAGGCGTGTTTCATTTTAAAAACATTTTGAGTTCATTTTAATTGCGCTTTTTAAAAGTTTACGAACTGAGAATTCATACGGTTTGGCGTGTTTAATGTTTGCCCATTCTGCTCAAATGTCTATGGTGGCTGTAGTCAAGCACATGCAATCACTTTTTTATGAAGCAGCACCGTTGTAACACGTGCAGAAAGAGGTCCGGCATTTTCTTACCATGGCCTTTGCAGGAAAAACCTTTGCCTTGATTGATTCATATGTCTCTCCTAATGTCTTATGTGTCCAGATCACCTACAAATAGGTTCACACATATGTAAGTCAGCCATGTTGTGGGCAATGATGCATCTCCATACCATGACAGATCCTGGCTTTTGCACCATTTGCTGATAACAGTCCCTTTTTTTGCCTTTGGCATGGAGAGCTCACCATTTGTTTTTCCCACAAACAAGTTGTTGACCACAGGACATTTCCACAATATTTCAGACTTTATGAGATTACGACAGGCCTAGACAATTTGCTAACTGTCTGACACAAGAATATGAGCTATAACCCATCTTTGCAAAGACTGTGCCTTTTTTAAATGCTCATTTTATACCCAATCATTTTGCCCACATTTTCACCAATTCACCTGCTTATGTGTAATGTGTAATGTTTCAAAATATTACAACTTTAATAATAAAAATAACTTTGACTAAATACAACTGCGCTGGTTCCAAAAAACTGAGCATCTGTAATTTGTTGTTGTTGTTTTTTTGTCATTTGAAAAATCTCAGCATTTGACAAAAAAATTTAAAATATACAAAACTTCACTTGAAATGGATTAGTACAGAAACTATTACTAAACATATCAAAGCAAAATATGTAAAAAAAAATTTTAAAAAAATGAAAAACCCAGAAGTTAAAATAAGACACTATTAAATGTACTTTCTGTCACAAACAATCAAGATTTTGCAGGAACCAAATGTGCATCAATTAAGTTGTGCACACAGTTCACCTTGGTCAGCACTAAACTAATAACAAAGAGAAGAAAGGCAGAGAAAAGCTGTCTCTGTATTACATAATCAGAAATCCCCTTCCTCTCTTTCTCCCCCCCCCCTCCTCCTCTAGTCTGATCCCACTCCTGCTTTTCCTTTCCTGGTTGAAGTCTTCATTTTGCTCTTCAGCCTGAACCTCTGCTGAAATGACAAATGTAGTGCGGGAAGAAAGGGAAATGAGAAAAAGGGAGAGAGAGAGAGAGAGAGAGAGAGAGAGAGAGGTGCAGAATGTGTGCATATTCTCACACAAAACAACCTGGTTTACAGGAGGTAAACTCTCTCTCTCTCTCTACAGGAATCCTTATGAAAACAAATGGCATTGAGAAAGACAGAGAGAGAGAGAGAGAGAGAGAGAGAGAGAGAGAGAGAGACAGACAGTTTACAGGAGGTCCGTCTGTCTTTCTCAATGCCATTTGTTTTCATAAGGGTTCCTACAGTATGGCCCATATGTATTCAATTTATCATGACTATACGAAAAAAATAGTATTTCCTAATTTATAACTATCAATGGGAATTAAAGGAACAGACTTTTTCCCCCAATTGTTTCATCATTTTAAGCCTCACTATTTTAAGCTTTTTTGCTATTTTCTTTTAAACAATTATTGTAAAATACACTTTTCACTCTTCCATTTTGATTGGCCTCTGTTTGTAGGCTCCGTTAGCCCAGTTTTTCTCTGGTTTTCCGACCAAGTCTGGACACTCTTGTATATATAAAAACAAACATATACACACAGACACACACCCCACTGGCTCTTTAAGGGCTGGATGAAGGAGTCCCTCCTCCCAGGCCCTGCCTGACTGCACGGATACACAACCAGAGCAAACTGGTTTGGGACTGCTCTGCAAGCCAAAGCCCAGAGACTTGGCAAAACAGGGCCTCCACTTCACTATCTGCCAAAACTCTGTGTGTGTGTGTGTGTGTGTGCACATGCGGGTGTGTGTGTGTGTGTGCACATGCGGGTGTGTGTGTGTGTGTTTGTGTGAGCTTTTTCCCTTTGCTTCAACTGGGTCAGATTCCAAATATCTATGTGAAAAAAAAGAACAAGGGAAAAAAACAAGAAGTGGAAAAGAAGCGAATGAACCAAGTAGCGTAAATAAAGTATGAAGCAATCACCTCATTTTCGATCAGAAAAACACAGACTGAGGGAGTAAGGAAGGGGGTAGAGAGAGAGAGAGAGAGAAAGAGAGAGAGAGAGAGGTGGTTGGATGTGCACACACAATGAGAAGCTCCTTGTGCAGCTCAACTTGGAGCAAGAAAGGCCTCCACGGGAGAGAGTAGGAGGGATGGATGGATGGATGGATGGATAGATTGAAAGGAGGAGTGTGGAAAATGAAGAGAGCATGGCCAGAGGGGAAATGCACGTTCGAAGCGATGTATTAAAGAAGTAACCTTTCAAACTGCCATGTTCTTTACGTGCAACTTTATGCAACAGTTTGTACACCTCTGTTTTTCTACATGGTTCGTTGATTTACGACATGAAAGTACATTACAACATCATCTACAGGGAATAAGAGAGAATTTGGAAATCTTTCTGGCAAATGTTAGTGCACTGTCCCGGTGTTTAACCATAGAAAATCCACAGTGTTCTTCCCCCATTAGTTCAACAAATGAATTGTCCATTAAAATATACAGATGTGTGCCTTCTAATGTCATCACGATACCAAAAATATGACTTTTGATACAATACCTCGATACCATTACTGAAATCATACCATCGTTAAAATCTAAAACATTAGGAAAAGTAACAAATTACAAGCTGAGGGCTGGCATCTGCATGTTCAGTGTGTCACCACACGTGACGTTTCTCCATTTTTGGGTCCAGCCACACGTCATACTAGTGTTTCCACATGTCCTGGTTTTCCCGGGATTGTTCTCTTTTTTACTGTCTGTCCCGAAAAATTAATCATCCTTCTTGGGATGCCTACTGTCCCATTTTTTCGTGAGGACACACTTCCGTTTACATATTCATTCACCTTTAAATAAACATATTTTCTGCTGTTGCATCAGTGTTCTCGTCCCCGCACCTACATATGCGTGGCGTACTGGTCTCTGTGTTGTTGTAGTGGACGGATGCTTTTATTTGATTGGTTGTTATGTAGGCTGTGTTAGAAAACATAGTGAAAACTCGCTCCTTACACAGATAGGGTTAGTCTCCAACCTAATACGACACTCCAGTTAATAATAAGAAAAAAACAACTGTATTATTTCATATAAAAGTATATATGCCTTTACTGCTCCACTGTTCACTGCTGTCATTTGTTCCCCTGCAAACTTAATCAAGCCTTGCTTTGTATTTTGAACCTGAAAACACCTGCATCATGTAAGTCATTCAAATATATATTAATATTTTGCTCAATTTACAAAATGGTGCAATTGATCCCTGGTATTTACATAGTATCAGTCAAATGATTGGACACACCCACACAGTGAGGGTTTCTTATGTTTTTGGCCATTTTCCACATATTGTAAATGTTCAGTGCCAGTCAAAAGTTTGGATCTTCTCATCCAATGGTTTTTCTTTGTTTCTTATTATTCTCTACATTGTAAATGAATGTGGATGACATTAAAACCATGAAGGAACACATATGGAACTTTGTAGTAAACAAAAAACTGTTAAATAAACCAGAATGTTTTATACTTTAGATTCTTCAAAGTAGCCCCCTTTTGCTTTGATGACAGTTTTGCACACTCTCAGCGTTCTCTCAATCAGCTTCATGAGGTCGTCACCTCAGATGGTTTTCAGTGAACAGCTGTGGCCTCGTCGAAAGTTAATTTGTAGAACTGCTCGCCTTCTTAATGTGTTTGAGGCTATAACTTGGGTTGTGCAGAGGTAGGGGCTGGTACACAGTTCTATAGAGTGAACAGCCCTATAGCACCAATGACTAATGAGAAGATGTGTCCAAACTTTTGACTGGTACTGTATGTAAATTAATTCACAAGGAGCTCTCTAGCGACCCCTGGTGGACGACTCTTTTAGAAATGCAAAACAAGACATACCAGGTCCTGCAGGAACATGGTCAGAAGCCTGATTATGAATGAGGGGGTGTGAGGATGATTACTTTGCATAGATCGTCAGCCAGCAAAAAGCACAAAAAATGATCTGCAAAGGGTTAGAGGGTAAGCAATCTGTTTTAATAAGTGCCAATTTAGTTTTTTATTTAGCTAAGTAACAGCAAAACTTCAGTGTTGCATTCAACTTTGAAAGATAATTTTTCAACATGCTCTTCCCACACACTCATAGCTTACCCCCTTTCCCTCTCCCAGCCAACTCGCCACACACACACACACACACACACACTCCTTCCTGACATTGAGCCTTTCCGTTTCTCAGCGTTTTCCTGCAACAGCCCACTATCACATTCCAATACATTATGGAGTGTGATTCATGCTTCAGCATGTCTGAACGTGTGCACACACACACACACACGCACGCGCGCAGTGATGAGTCCCATGGGGGGAGTGTAACTGTAATACAGTCCGTTTTACAGTAAATTGAATGGTACTTGTATCACAACACTACAAATCATTTTAAAGATCTGTCACATCACAGAGTTAAATACACTTTATTCACCAGTTCAAAGATTATTCAGATTAAGGCCTTTAAGACTCTGAACAGACCCCTTTTAGTTTTACATAGTGTCTACACATCACAGACACAAGTACAAAAAACTATATATAATAACATTTTAATATGTTGTGGGTGTCAAAATTAATGAGCGAATGCATATGCAGAGATTACCTGGGGGAAAGGATTAGAGGAATGAATCATTTCATTACTTTACCATTTTAGTGTCCATCCATCCATCCATTATCTGTAACCGCTTATCCAGTTCAGGGTCGCGGTGGGTCCAGAGCCTACCTGGAATCATTGGGCGTAAGGCAGGAATACACCCTGGAGGGTGCGCCAGTCCTTCACAGGGCAACACAGACACATACACACATTCACTCACACCTACAGACACTTTTGAGTCGCCAATCCACCTACCAACGTGTGTTTTTGGACTGTGGGAGGAAACCGGAGCACCCGGAGGAAACCCACGCGGACATGGGGAGAACACACCAACTCCTAAATTTACATGTACCACATCTGGGGCAGTTACGTCTTTTATACATCTTTTTAAGGGATGTGGTCTCTGTATAATACAGACGTTTTTAACTTTAACATTAGCCTCTAGGGCTGGACGATATGGTCAATATATATATCACAATAAATGTTTACATTTAGTCAATGCGATATAAATCTATTACCTATATAAAGAGTACAGATAAAAATGCACAGAACAAACAAGAAACATCACTGTCAAACATTAACCTCTTAACTGTGTCTATATTATTAATTTCAAATTTCAAATTGGGCAATGCCCGTAAGTCAGTAAGAGATGCTATAAATGATGTATATTAAAATACTGAAAATGTGTTTAAAGCTTATATCATTGTTATCGAAACATTGTATATTGCAATATTTATTGATATTGAATTATTGTCCAGCCCTATTAGCCACCACTTTATTTGTTAAATGATTACCAAAGAGTACCAAAGAATTTCTGGCTATCTAGGCAAAGGACAGTGTCCTGTAGAAACCCACACTTGTGAAAATATTCACACATTTCTGTCCTTATCTGGAGGAAATATTCCCTCTTGTTGCATAAGTGCTGAATCTTAGTAGCTGTGTGTAAGGGATGGGGTTTTTGCACTGGATTATAAAAAGTCATACTGTAAATAGCAACGAGAGTCTGTATGATTATAAAGAACGTGGTATTTAAACCAGAATTCTCAGACTTAACTGAAACATCCAGAAAATGTCCTCATGCCAGGATGTGCCAGCGCTGGGTGGAAGAAATAAAAAGTTGGAACTGATTCAATGTGCATGTAGCAAAACCAAAAATGTCATGTGTATTTCCGAATCACTGTGGTTCCAGGTCCAGTAAACAGTTCAAAAGGGTTCGCATACAAAATTTCATTTTAGAGCTCATACTCAAACTTCTTATCTGTGAGTAAAATATTAAACAAAATCTACAGTTAAAATAAGACCTGACTGACTGAAGGGTATGTCAGTGAGAGGGTCTCCTCAGGTTTTACAAGAAGAAATAATTTTAAAACTCCATTCGCATTCATAGTTAAAAGTTGAGAGCTGGCAGGTAGCGTTTGGTTCTTAGAATGTTTTCCAAATTACGTTCAAGATTGTTTTCATTATGAATTTTAGAGGCTACAGTGAGGATACAATTAGGTTCTGAGCAGAATCAGGGAGGTGTTCTGCAGAAATGGCATGATGAATAGTCGACCAGATGGAGAACTGTAACTGTGGAAGGGATGTCAAAGCCGCTCTGTCTATAAAAGCTGCTATTTGAAAGCTGTGAGAGAACTTCTTTTGTTTTTTCTTCAAAACAACAGCTGCTCCATCTTTATCAGCTGGCTTAATAACATCCTCACATCTACCACATTTATGCAGAGGATCCTTCCTTAGGCAGATTTTTGTTTAAAGCATTGTTTAACAGAATGCTACCATAGAAATCTAGTGCATGGAGTTGTCCTTTAGTAGGATTTGTGTTAGAGATTGTTTGTTAGACTGAGAGAAATCTAAAGACGTTTAGGTTCTGCTAGCTTCCGGGCATTTGGATTGAGTATTATGACCATCTTTATGCAAGTACACATGTAGTATTGTTATAATGAAATAAAATCATTAAGGTGGGCCTTTACGTACATATTTGTCTTGTGGTTAGGATTAGAAAAAGGAACATCTTTGAGTTTTACTATTGTTTCCATCTATTGTCTTGAGTAAAGCCAACTTGTTTTCCCTACGATGCATGAACTGATAATATCCAAAAAAGATTATAGCTGATATTTTGCTCAAATTCAAACCTAGTCAGTTCTTCATTAAGTTTATGGAAACCCACACGGACACAGGGAGAACACACCAAACCCACAACCTCCAGGTCCCTGGAGCCCGCCAACTTATCAGACCCAAAAACAACCTCACACATTACTAACAGGAGCCACAAGCTATGTATTTACACAATTATGCATGCTCACAACTACCAATGCTGCAGCAACCACAACTTCTTAACTTTCAATTCCAGATGCTCAAAGAATTTTCTCTTTGGAAGTCTACTTCTCTTCATTATCTCTGATTACTCTGATTGTATACTGCTGTGAACAGAGACCCTGTTCAGGGGGACGGCTTTGAAACCAGACTGGGATATTTCAGAGCAATATCTGCCCCATGTCGCAGGACTGTGAGGAAGAAAAGATTTCAAAGACAGTGACCGTCGTTCTTGCCCAGAGTCCTGTGACACAGCGGCAGATACTGCGAGACGTCTATTTTACTGTGTGTAAGATGATTTCAGAGTGTAGTTCTGGGGGTGTGCCCTGGGGTAAAAAAGTGAAAGTGAACACGGATCGCACTGACCACAGCCCCAGAACCAGAGGAAGTATTTTCCTTCCATTTCCTTGTGATTTTCTGTTTACAAATCAGAAACGTGTTTGCCCATTTCCCCATTTCAGAGTGAAAATCAAATGCTCCAAATGTACACGGAACAACATCTAGATTATTTTATTATGACTGGAGAGCCACACCTGTACAGGAAAATAGCTTGCGAGCAGTGGGTTGTCCACCCCTTATGTAGACAAAGTAAAATTTTAGAGTAGTATGCAAACTCTTCAAAGTATGTTGTGAAAATATCAAAATCC
The DNA here is from genome assembly GCF_029633855.1 of Hoplias malabaricus. NCBI lineage: Eukaryota > Metazoa > Chordata > Actinopteri > Characiformes > Erythrinidae > Hoplias > Hoplias malabaricus. The sequence goes on from NW_027100824.1 coordinate 59,427, forward strand.
AATTAGGATATTTTGTGAAATGATTCTGAAGACTTGACTGTGACCGTAATATTGTTTGCCAACATACTGTCACCTTATTTTTACAATATAATATTTTGTCAATATCGCATAGCAGATGCCATTATTAAGTAGTTTAAGAAAGTCTGCAAAGTCATGCATACAGTCATGTAGTAGAGGATTGTACATGATGGACGCTGGGTAACATAGCCATTGCTCTCTGCCCCATTTTCTATGTTCTGTGTTGAAGGGTGTATGTGTGTGTGTGTGTGTGTGTGTGTGTGTGTGTGTGTGTGTGTGTGTGTGATCCCCCTGGGAAGACCAGGGACAGCTGGACAGGGCGTTGTCTCACAAGAGAAAGAATAGAGTGCCTGGATCCTCTTTAACCAAAGACACTACCGAACACAAGCCAATCTCCACAATGTCGTTCACCGACAATTTCAGCATGTCCCATCGCCCACGGACGGACCATTCCTAACAGTCTAAGACTATGAAGTTCGTAAATAAATAAGCAATCACTGTAAAGATTGATTTCGGTTTGTGGTTTCCTCCTGTTTCAATGCTAGAGAAATACGACGATCTAACAACATTATTTTGTACAAAAGCTGACTGCTGGCAGCTCCTTGGCTGCTATGTTTTAACGATGACTGTCTGAGTAAAATTTTCTAAGCTCTTTAAAACCACAGTGAGTCAACTACATTGTTTTTCCA
>NW_027100825.1:5000-7500 GCF_029633855.1 Hoplias malabaricus
TAGGGTATACGTTCGCCCTTAGCTGCAGCGCAGCAATGTAGTGTCTTTGTCTAAACCCACACCCTGCTGGGTTCATCATCCATGCACTACTAATCGGGTCGTTCGTGAACACCTCAACTCCCCAGCCCTGAACTGGCAGATTGCACCAAACACGCTTTTCCTCCCGTCTCCAGTCACTCGGGACCGTCCCTCTGCCGTTTCCTCCTTGTCCGATGGGGGGAATCTCATCAGGATCCCCGCCCGCTATGCACCATAGCCGCTTGAACTCAGACTGTCCACTCGTGCTTGTCATTATCGCCCTCACTATACCGTCTTCGGAGTTCAGCAACCGGTATAGGCGTCTCGCTTGGATGGAAGGCACGAGGGCCTCTAACTTCTGGATACCCAAGCCACCATCTCGAGGCCTAGAATATAGCAAGCCATTACAGGTTGACTGAGGTAGGTGGAGCCACTCCTTCACAGCCTTCCTGATTGTGCCATCCATAGTGGCTAGTGCTGTGCCCCTAAAGTCGCAGTGATCAGCCAGATAGATCATCCTGGGAATTGCAAAGTTATTCAACATTCTGACTTTTTGGACTGGTTTGAGAAGAGCATTGTTGATCTTAGTCACCCACTCCCTCAGCTGGGTGTGGATATCTGGCTTGGTGATCCCCACCCAAGGATTCACCCTTGCCCCCAGATATTTCTCCATCTCATCAGGGCTGATGAGATGAATTGGTTCCTTTCCCAACCTCCACGCCTTACAGTTATTGACCGTGAAGGAGGTAACTCCCTTCCCAATCAGGAACCCGTGACATTTCTTGGGCTGAACCCTAAGCCCCGTCTTCTCGCAGAATGTGTCTAGGATAGCGATGTTGTCTCTCATGCCTTCCCAGGAGTCACTAATCAGGACAAGATCATCTGCAAACGCTAAGGTACTAACCCTAGTACCTCCTACCATATAGCCACTTCCAAGGTTGTCGAGGGCTTGGATCAGGGGATCCATAGCCAGGTTGAAGAGGATTGGAGACATAGAATCTCCCTGCTTCACTCCAACCTTCATCTCAATGGGGTCCGTCTTGTCCCCATTGACAATGATTCTGGTCACGCAGTCCACATAAGCTGATTGGATCAGCTTAATCACGTGATGGTCAACCTGTCTCTGCATCAGTGCACACAGGATGTGATCATGAGAGATGGAGTCGAAAGCCTTCGCGAAATCGACAAACACTACCGCAAGCTGGCCCCGCTCTTTTTTGCAGTGTCCGAGAAGGCCTTGCAGAACCTTTAGGTTCTCGGAACACCCAGGGGCGCGGATGAACCCCCTTTGTCTAGGATTCAATGGGCAAGCACGCGCCAGCCTCTCCGCCAGAATCTTAGAAAAGAGCCTTAAAATCACTGATCCAATGGTGATGGGTCTCCAGTTCCCCACGTCATTGAGCGCCTCCCGATCAGTAGATTTAGGAATTAGTGTTGTCCGACATTCCTTGAAAGCCCTGGGTACCACTCCGCTGACCAACCACGTGGTGTACAGCCGTGCCAGTTTTTCGCCTTTCGGATCCCAGTCACTTAGCATCTGCTTTGTGATCCTGTCTGGGCCCGGGGCGGTGTCGCGCTTGATCTTGCCTAGGGCAGCTTTTACAGATTTGGCCGTGATTGGCTCTGCAAAGCACTCGTTGTCCGTTTCTCCTGATGATGTAAATTGGCCTAGTCCAGCAAAGTTGACATTCCCTTCCCAACTGGTCCTGTACGCTTGCTCTATAATGGCCAGTGGGATTGGACATTCTGTTCCTTCCACTCCATCAAGGATTTCACTGGCTAGCCTCGCAGGATCCTTAAGGAACATCCTCTGATGTTTCCTATAAGTCTTCCGCTTGGCCGCCCTGTTTCCTCCCTGAGGGTTTCTGAAAACACGGCCTGCCCCTCGTTGCCTACTACCAGGAGTACTATGACTCAGAGCACTCGAGACACCAGCTCCCAGCCTCCCCCTCAAAGCCGAGGCCGTAGCCTCCACGAGCTCACCCAACTCGTGATCCTCCCTTGGCAAATCCCCACTGCCGCCGAGCTCGCTCAGAGAAAGATCCAGGGAGGCCGCCCTCTCTTTCAATTTCTCGGCGATCCCCTGAACCAGGGGTGGCGCTGGCATCTCCTGTCTCAGATCACCGCTATGATCCTCTGACGGATTTATGGGGGTCCTGACAAGCCGACGTCTTTTCTCCCTTACCTGCTCGCTAGTTTTACTGGGGAGATGCTTGGCGATCGCCATGTTAATGTACCTCTCGCCCGCATATCTCTCCTCGAGCTTCAGTAACTCTTCCACCTCCTTAGCACTCCATAGCGAGGTCGCACCCCCCTTCACCTTCTTGGAGCGTACCTCCGCGATCCTCTCCATATTCCGTTCACTTGGGTGGACGTGTCGTTTGTGTTGGCTAAGCCCGCTCTTAGTTGCAAAGGACGCTTCGCAACTACCACATCGATGGGCCAGTTGATCGGCCTGTACTCCTTCTGCCCTCCCCTTGCA
>NW_027100825.1:15000-25000 GCF_029633855.1 Hoplias malabaricus
TTTAAGTTTGCCATAATAATTAACATTCCCTAATCAGAAGCCCTGGATGAACAGAGAGGTTCGCACTCTGCTCAAAGCCAGAGATGCTGCCTTCAGATCAGGATGCAGGGAAGCATACAGCTTGGTCAGAGCTAACCTGAGGAGAGGAATAGCTATAGCCAAGCACTGCTACAAACGCCGGTCCTGATTCACAAAAAAAACAAAAGCAGATGCACATAAATGGAAAAACCTAATGCGTATAAAAGAAGGGCAAAAAACAAGACTGGTGGTCTGAGATTTCTTACCATGGCATCCCTCAGCATAGAAGCGCTCAGGGTACGAGCGTCCTTTGTACCGCCCACTGGAGTTCCTGGCAATATGAAGAGACTAATAGCTATAGCCAAGCACTGCTACAAACGCCGGATTGAGGAGCACTTTACCTCCTCTGACCCTCGGCGTATGTGGCAGGGAATACACGCCCTGACTGACTATAAACCAACTAGCTTTGTTCCATTTACCAACAGTGCTTCACTCCCTGATAAGCTGAACAACTTTTACGCTCGTTTCGACCAGATGATAATGATATCTTCAATAAACGATCCTCCACCGATGACAACCCACTTGTACTTTCCACTTCGGACGTCAGTCGCATGCTGAGTAGAGTGAATGCACGGAAGGCAGCTGGCCCTGATGGTGTACCTGGCCGTGTGCTGAGTGCTTGTGCTGTGGAACTTGCGGGTGTCTTCGCTCTCAACAGAACTACACACTGCATAACCCACCTCAATAATTTCCAAGTGCTTTAAAAGACTAGTTCTTTCTCACTTGAAATCCTGCCTGCCTGCTACGCTGGACCCACACCAGTTTGCTTATCGTTGCAACAGATCCACCGAGGACGCTATCTCAACAGCACTACACACTGCACTAACCCACCTCGCTTGGAAGCATAAGGAAGCATAAAGTAATCTAAATCTCCCTGGTAGGCGGCTGCGTTGACCTTGGACCTCAGAAAATAAAGTGGACCCACACCAGCAGATGACATGGGACACCAAACCGCCACTGACTGTGGAAACTTTACAGGGTAGCTCGAACAATGTGGATTCCGTGCCTCTCCTCTCTTCCTCCAGATTCTGGGACCTTGATTTCTATAGGAAATGGTCCTTGGTCTTCCAGGACCAAGATGGCATCGCGATCACACTGCGAGGCTCAGCGTCTTACCGGTTTTAGTGATGTTATACTTCTGTACTTAGCTATCTCCAGTTTTCTTGCGCAAATAACTCTTGCGAACTACAGTTACGACAGACAGACACTTTTGGAAATTAACATTCACTGCACAAACACCGGATTCAGCATCGGTTGGACTTTAACCAGCTTCAAAACAACACCCCTCCCCCATCTTGGACTTTCCGATCATCTTTCTTTGTTCCTGCTTCCCAAATACACTCCAGTCATGCAGAGGATTAAGCCTTCAACCAGAACTGTAAAGTTCTGGATGGATGGGGCTGACTCCTTCCTTCAGCAACAGTTCCAGCACACCGACTGGAGTGAGTATGCTGCCCGAGCCTGCACAGGCTCACACATCCACTTGGACACCTACACTAACTCTGTCCTGAAATGCATCAACAAGCGCTCAGGGTACAAGCGTCCTCTGTACCGCCCACTGGAGTCCCTGGCAATATGAAGAGACTAATAGCCATAGCCAAGCACTGCTACAAACGACGGATTGAGGAGCACTTTACCTCCTCTGACCCTCGGCGTATGTGGCAGGGAATACACACCCTGACTGACTATAAACCAACTAGCTTTGTTCCATCTACCAACAGTGCTTCACTCCCTGATGAGCTGAACAACTTCTACGCTCGTTTCGACCAGATGATATTGATATCTTCAATAAACGATCCTCCACCGACGACAACCCACTTGTACTTTCCAATTCGGACGTCAGTCACATGCTGAGCAGAGTGAATGCACAGAAGGCAGCTTGCCCTGATGGTGTACCTGGCCGTGTGCTAAGAGCTTGTGCTGTGGAACTTGCGGGTGTCTTCGCTCACATCTTTAATGTTTCGCTTGCCCAGGCAGCTGTACCATCTATCTTTAAGTCAGCCATTATTGTGCCTGTGCCTAAGCATTCTACTGCTTCAGACTTTAATGACTTTCGACCTGTAGCACTCACCCCAATAATTTCCAAGTGCTTTAAAAGACTAGTTCTTTCTCACTTGAAATCCTGCCTGCCTGCTACGCTGGACCCACACCAGTTTGCTTATCGTTGCAACAGATCCACCGAGGACGCTATCTCAACAGCACTACACACTGCACTAACCCACCTCGCTTGGAAGCATAAAGTAATCTAAATCTCCCTGGTAGGCGGCTGCGTTGACCTTGGACCTCAGAAAATACAGTGGACCCACACCAGCAGATGACATGGGACCCCAAACCGCCACTGACTGTGGAAACTTTACAGGGTACCTCGAGCAATGTGGATTCCGTGCCTCTCCTCTCTTCCTCCAGATTCTGGGACCTTGATTTCTATAGGAAATGGTCCTTGGTCTCCCAGGACCAAGATGGCATCGCGATCACACTGCGAGGCTCAGCGTCTTACCAGTTTTAGTGATGTTATACTTCTGTACTTAGCTATCTCCAGTTTTCTTGCGCAAATAACTCTTGCGAACTACAGCTACAAGAGACAGACTCTTTTGGAAATTAACATTCACTGCACAAACACCGGATTCACGCAATCTTTGACTGTCTGTCTTATTCCTCTCTTCTCCTCAAAGAATTCTTTGAGCGTCAATCTTCCTTCCTGGTGATACTTAATCATTAATTTTAAGTTTGCCATAATAATTAACATTCCCTAATCAGAAGCCCTGGATGAACAGAGAGGTTCGCACTCTGCTCAAAGCCAGAGATGCTGCCTTCAGATCAGGACGCCGGGAAGCATACAGCTTGGTCAGAGCTAACCTGAGGAGAGGAATAGCTATAGCCAAGCACTGCTACAAACGCCGGTCCTGATTCACAAAAAAAACAAAAGCAGATGCACATAAATGGAAAAACCTAATGCGTACAAAAGAAGGGCAAAAAACAAGACTGGTGGTCTGAGATTTCTTACCATGGCATCCCTCAGCATAGAAGCGCTCAGGGTACGAGCGTCCTTTGTACCGCCCACTGGATTTCCTGGCAATATGAAGAGACTAATAGCTATATCCAAGCACTGCTACAAACGCCGGATTGAGGAGCACTTTACCTCCTCTGACCCTCGGCGTATGTGGTAGGGAATACACACCCTGACTGACTATAAACCAACTAGCTTTGTTCCATGTACCAACAGTGCTTCACTCCCTGATGAGCTGAACAACTTTTACACTCGTTTCGACCAGATGATATTGATATCTTCAATAAACGATCCTCCACCGACGACAACCCACTTGTACTTTCCACTTCGGACGTCAGTCGCATGCTGAGCAGAGTGAATGCACGGAAGGCAGCTGGCCCTGATGGTGTACCTGGCCGTGTGCTAAGAGCTTGTGCTGTGGAACTTGCGGGTGTCTTCGCTCTCAACAGCACTACACACTGCACTAACCCACCCCGCTTGGAAGCATAAGGAAGCATAAAGTAATCTAAATCTCCCTGGTAGGCGGCTGCGTTGACCTTGGACCTCAGAAAATACAGTGGACCCACACCAGCAGATGACATGGTACCCCAAACCGCCACTTACTGTGGAAACTTTACAGGGTACCTCGAGCAATGTGGATTCCGTGCCTCTCCTCTCTTCCTCCAGATTCTGGGACCTTGATATCCATAGGAAATGGTCCTTGGTCTCCCAGGACCAAGATGGCGTCACGATCACACTGCGAGGCTCAGCGTCTTACCGGTTTTAGTGATGTTATACTTCTGTACTTAGCTATCTCCAGTTTTCTTGCGCAAATAACTCTTGCGAACTACAGTTACGACAGACAGACACTTTTGGAAATTAACATTCACTGCACAAACACCGGATTCAGCATTGGTTCGACTTTAACCAGCTTCAAAACAACACCCCACCCCCATCTTGGACTTTCCAATCATCTTTCTTTGTTCCTGCTTCCCAAATACACTCCAGTCATGCAGAGGATTAAGCCTTCAACCAGAACTGTAAAGTTCTGGATGGATGGGGCTGACTCCTTCCTTCAGCAACAGTTCCAGCACACCGACTGGAGTGAGTATGCTGCCCGAGCCTCCACAGGCTCACACATCCACTTGGACACCTACACTAACTCTGTCCTGAAACACATCAACAACTGTGTGGACTGACTTTGACTGTCTGTCTTATTCCTCTCTTCTCCTCAAAGAATTCTTTGAGCATCGATCTTTCTTCCTGGTGATACTTAATCATTAAATTTAAGTTTGCCATAACAATTAACATTCCCTATTCAAATGCCCTGGATAAACAGAGAGGTTCGCACATTGCTCAAAGCCAGAGATGCTGCCTTCAGATCAGGACGCCGGGAAGCATACAGCTTGGCCAGAGCTAACCTGAGGAGAGGAATAGCTATAGCCAAGCACTGCTACAAACGCCGGTCCTGATTTACAGAAAAAAGAAAAGCAGATGCACATAAATGGAGAAACCTAATGCATACAAAAGAAGGGCAAAAAACAAGACTGGTGGTCCGAGATTTCTTGGCATGGCATCCCTCAGCATAGAAGCGCTCAGGGTACAAGCGTCCTTTGTACCGCCCACTGGAGTTCCTGGCAATATGAAGAGACTAACAGCTATAGCCAAGCACTGCTACAAACTCTGGATTGAGGAGCACTTTACCTCCTCTGACCCTCGGCGTATGTGGCAGGGAATACACACCCTGACTGACACTGACACACCCATCTCAGTTACCTCCATCGTGTATATTTGTAATATTGTACTATAGTGAGAAAGGTTTATTCTATTTTATTTCACTCAGCATGTAGCCAGATAGGCTATTTACTTTGGTGCAGTTTATTATATAAAGTTTATGCACTTTATTAACAAGTTTTCCAGTGTCTGCAGTCATCTTTCTCTAAAACTCACACAAAGACATTATTTGAACTATAATTCCAAAACACCTCAAGTCTGCCTCCTTTGTACTAATTTTGGATTGTTTTCTCACTGATGATTTGTCAAAATAGCTAAAGTTCAGATTTTAAGTAAATTTGCCTTTTGAAAAACTGCCTCCTTTGTACTAATGTAGGATTGTTTTCACAGTGCAAAAAGTGGCATATTGATTAGTCAAAATAGCTCTGATATGTTGTAACCTTAAAAAACATTTTTTCTTGTTTTAAGTCAAAATATCTCACCCCATTGGCAAAGTGTTTTTCTTGACAAGTAAATATGACTCAAATTAAACTTAAATACTATTTTTGAGCAATTTTTACTTAACTGATTTTTTTATTTATATTTCTCAAGGTTTTTGTAGGTTTCACATCAAATAATACTGCATTAGATCAACAAATATAAACTAAAAAGCTTAAATAATTCTTTATTGTGTGTATTCTAAATAAACAAGTATTATTTCATTATATTTTTGAAAGATTATAATAATAATTATCAGCAGCTGAGAAAACTGCCAAAGTACCAAAATATTTTTTATTTGTTGAGACTGTTGCCCTAAACTAAACTCCTGAAAGTCTGTGCCTGCTGTGACTCTCAGAGCTTTGTCAGTCAACACAGTTCACACTATCACCCATCCCCCCGTTTTAGCACCTAGTAGTGGCTTAATGTACATAACAAAAGGTGGCCTAATGGGTTGCAAATTACCCCAGCACTGCCATTTGGCAGCCTCTGGTAGAAAAAGGGGGTATATGAAAATCCTGATAGTTCTAGTGTTGACATTCTGACTGGTGTTCGCTCAGAAGCTTTTAAATTTTTCGCTTCCACCTTAAGTAATGCAGCAGTAACATTAGCTAACTTGAAAATTTGAAAGTAAGGCGTTCGGACAAGAGTTTCAGAAGGACAGGCTGGCTCACTGTGGTTACGTGTTTGTCGGTTTACTGGCATTATAAATATATCAAAGATAGTTGGAAACTTTGTGAAAGGACGTTTGTGTTGCCTTATCAAAGTAGCCAACACTTTAAAAATGTTAATGTCTATGGATGTTGGGCATGTTAAAAGTATTAAAAACATTACAAAACACTTCAACGAATGATAAATATATACGCCATCCCAATCCCAATATATTTGCCTGTAATGGAATATATTGGAATCGGGACGTTCCGGGAGCCACCTGGTGGATTGATGCAAAAGTGCGGGTAAAAGGCCCAAACTTTGAGGATTTTTAGCTCTCACCACGTGTGCCCAGGACCCGACCCCGGGCTCTGCAAAGTAAATCGTCTAGGGGGCGCCGCGCGCTAGGCCGATAAGGTCCACCAAGCGGCGTATCATATATGTGGATTGGGATGGTGTGGTACTACGAAGAGGTAAGCAACTGCTATTTTGTCCACTAAATGGCTTTTCGGAACTAAGACCCCACCACCACCTGTTAGGTCTAAATGGAATTGTGGACCCATTTGTGGCCACATACTTATATATGTTAAGATAGGATAAATCTCCTTCAAAATTATATTGAACAAAAAAATCTGAATTAAAAAAGGGCTTTTTTCAGCAGTAAATTCAGTGGTGGTTGAAGTGAGGGGTATATATATATATATGTTTGTGTGCGCTTTTAAACGTATTTATGTTTATATAAATATTATGTTTGTATAATGTTTATACAAAATCTCATAAACATTGTTCAGAACATTAAACACTGGAATTGTTTCCGTTATTTGGTAAGTTAAGGCTTTATGTTGTTTCAGCAATAACGCCATACACCAGTTGGTGGCAGTAAAGCATCATGATTCACGAAATACACAAACTTAACGTGTTAACACGTTCATAACGCGTCAATACCTTAACGTGTTAACACGAAATTATACGCTACGTGTCAACACGGAGAATCCAACACGTTTAGAGCATAATTTAAAACAAATGAAAAAAAAACAGAGGAATTCAAGTTTATAAAGTGTATTGGACTAAAAACAATAAGCTTGTAGCCTACTTAGTGTATACTCAAATACCTATATGCAAAATTGAGCCATGCTTTGGTACTGCGTTCTTATAATGTTTTTTGTGAATTGACTACACTCGGCTCAGAGTCACAGTCAGAAAACAGCGTTGGCCCACAGCAGGCTCAGTGTCACTTTTCTGAGTGTTCTTCGTCAGTAGTCATGGGAGTCCAGGTGTATGGAATGTCGTTGGTCTCTAAGCGTATTGGATTTGACCATGTTTTTTATGAGATTTTGTATTAACATTATACATATATAAATACGTTTAAAAGCACACACACACACACACACATATATATATATATATAAACCCCTCACTTCAACCACCACTGAACTGCTGAAAAAGCCCTTTTTTAATTCAGAATTTTTTGTTCAATTTCATTTTGAAGGAGATTTATCCTCTCTTAATTTATATATAGAAGTAGATACACATAATTAAATAAAACATGAGTAACTTAATGTATCGTTAAACATACAATACGTTTACAGAAAGAGGAGGATCTGGAAAGTTAATTTCACCATGGGTTTGTATTGACACTGTATTGTTTAGCAGTATGCTATTAAAAGAATGCACATAATTTATCAATGTCAAATCTCAGTATGTGTCACACACATAGTGTGAGAGAATAGTGATGTTTGTTTGATATACAATTATGAAAAGCTTTAGAGCATGTTATGAATGAAGTTATATAATAATATGCATGTTTACAAATTTTAAGGTACTAAACACCAGAGGTTTTTTATTGTGAAAAATTAACTTCCAGTTGCTATGGGGATCAGCTTACTAATATTGCTGTCTTCACACTGCTCACGTAGGGCTCAACGTAGCCATAGGTCAGTGCTTCGCTCACTATGTTATGAATAATTCAGATGAAACGTAGGGACTACGTTCACAAAGGATTTATGTTTCGTGTCAGCTACAGTGTGTGATGTAAATCCTATCATGAATATGTAAGGATTAGTTAAATGCTGTTTTAACTACAGTAACTGAAAAATATCACTGGTGAACAAGACAAAATACATATTCAATTATAACTGATATCACAACAAAAATATAGAATTAGAAACAGTACATAAAAACCCAAACAAAGTGTAGTGTAGCGAAACTGGTGGACTCTCTCTTTGTCTGTGTGTAGATGGATATAATCTCGGTGTGGGGACTAAAACTTGTTTACAGACTCACATTTTTAGTTATACAAATACACGCATTTTTGTGTGTGTACGATTGTTTACATGTGTAAGGAAGAGACGTTATAAAAAATAACTAAATACTCTATAAAGGACTTAAATCCAGGATAATAAGTCTGAATTAATGAAGACACGGCCCCTGTGCATAACTCGTGCGGGAGTTTAAATATCATTTGATTAGAATACAACACTTTTCATGTGTTTAATGAATATATTTTTTGTTAAATATTGGTTTTAATCATAACATAAATGTGTCGCTTTGTCAGTTAGCAAAGTTACATCAGCCAGTAATGTTAAGCTACAGCCCGGTCTCACACCTACTCGTGATATAGTAATCTGCAATTCGTGACATATCGCATATTTTCAGCATGAATTGCAGTCTCCTATATATGTGACTATATCACAAGTAGGTGTGAGACCAGGTTGTAAGCTATCACTACCTCGGGATGTAAAGGTCTTCCATGTGTCTTAGCAAATTACAAATAATTAAAATAAATGTTTTACAGTTACTGAAAGACATCTACGAAGAAATGTACTGCTTAAATATAATATATAACACTTGTGTCAAATATATTGCAATTGGGATGGTTAAAGTAAAGACTTATACATTTTGGGAAAACATTTTATATAGTTAAAAAAAATACATGTTTCCATACAGCCCAAGTCCCTCTGATCCTTTTTCTGTAATTAGAAGTGTAAAATTCTACTGTCAAAAACCCATATATTTTTTTGACTGGAATATATTGGAAGTTGGATTATCAGATCTTGGCTTAGGAGTGAAATATCTTCAAAGTAAGACCAGTTTCGTCTAAGTCTGAGTGTCATCAACTCAGGGTGTGAGTTTGGAGATGATTGGAGGACATAAATTTTTTCACTTAAAAACAACTCATAGGGGGACCCCTTTTAGTTTTTTTGAGTGAAAATATTTATTCTCTCCAATCTTCTCCAAACTCACACGCTGAGTAAGATAGACCCAGACAAAGATAGACCCGTTTGTAAAAACCTCTTATGTTGTTCTGAAGCTGAGATCTGATAATCCTACTTCCAATATATTCAAGTCAAAAAAAATATATGGATTTTGGACAGTAGAATTTTACAACTCCAAAGACAGATATGAGATCAGGGAGTCATGGGATATATGGCTAAATGTATTTTTAGACATTACAATTATGTTTTCCTAAAACGTGCTCTGATGACAATATGTAGTGATGGGACACCATCCCACTTTGAACATATTTGACACAATATATATGGTAATTGAACAAGCATCCCACTTACAATATATTTGAAGCCATAAGGATGTATGGTAATTGGACAACCATCTCATTTCCAATATATTTGACACCATCAGGATATAGGGGAATTGGACAACTATCCCACTTCCAATATATTTGACACCATCAGGATGTATGGGAATTGGACAACCATCCCACTTCCAATATATTTGACACCATCAGAATATATTGCAATTGGACAACCATCCCACTTCCAATATATTAGACACCATCAGGATAACCATCCCACTTCCAATATATTTGACACCATCAGAATATATTGCAATTGGACAACCATCCCACTTCCAATATATTAGACACCATCAGGACAACCATCCCACTTCCAATATATTTGACACCATCAGAATATATTGCAATTGGACAACCATCCCTCTTCCAATATATTTGACACCATCAGGATGTATGGGAATTGGACAACCATCCCACTTCCAATATATTTGACACCATCAGAATATATTGCAATTGGACAACCATCCCACTTCCAATATATT
>NW_027100825.1:30000-32500 GCF_029633855.1 Hoplias malabaricus
GCCTCACGAGTAGGGTATACGTTCGCCCTTAGCTGCAGCGCAGCAATGTAGTGTCTTTGTCTAAACCCACACCCTGCTGGGTTCATCATCCATGCACTACTAATCGGGTCGTTCGTGAACACCTCAACTCCCCAGCCCTGAACTGGCAGATTGCACCAAACACGCTTTTCCTCCCGTCTCCAGTCACTCGGGACCGTCCCTCTGCCGTTTCCTCCTTGTCCGATGGGGGGAATCTCATCAGGATCCCCGCCCGCTATGCACCATAGCCGCTTGAACTCAGACTGTCCACTCGTGCTTGTCATTATCGCCCTCACTATACCGTCTTCGGAGTTCAGCAACCGGTATAGGCGTCTCGCTTGGATGGAAGGCACGAGGGCCTCTAACTTCTGGATACCCAAGCCACCATCTCGAGGCCTAGAATATAGCAAGCCATTACAGGTTGACTGAGGTAGGTGGAGCCACTCCTTCACAGCCTTCCTGATTGTGCCATCCATAGTGGCTAGTGCTGTGCCCCTAAAGTCGCAGTGATCAGCCAGATAGATCATCCTGGGAATTGCAAAGTTATTCAACATTCTGACTTTTTGGACTGGTTTGAGAAGAGCATTGTTGATCTTAGTCACCCACTCCCTCAGCTGGGTGTGGATATCTGGCTTGGTGATCCCCACCCAAGGATTCACCCTTGCCCCCAGATATTTCTCCATCTCATCAGGGCTGATGAGATGAATTGGTTCCTTTCCCAACCTCCACGCCTTACAGTTATTGACCGTGAAGGAGGTAACTCCCTTCCCAATCAGGAACCCGTGACATTTCTTGGGCTGAACCCTAAGCCCCGTCTTCTCGCAGAATGTGTCTAGGATAGCGATGTTGTCTCTCATGCCTTCCCAGGAGTCACTAATCAGGACAAGATCATCTGCAAACGCTAAGGTACTAACCCTAGTACCTCCTACCATATAGCCACTTCCAAGGTTGTCGAGGGCTTGGATCAGGGGATCCATAGCCAGGTTGAAGAGGATTGGAGACATAGAATCTCCCTGCTTCACTCCAACCTTCATCTCAATGGGGTCCGTCTTGTCCCCATTGACAATGATTCTGGTCACGCAGTCCACATAAGCTGATTGGATCAGCTTAATCACGTGATGGTCAACCTGTCTCTGCATCAGTGCACACAGGATGTGATCATGAGAGATGGAGTCGAAAGCCTTCGCGAAATCGACAAACACTACCGCAAGCTGGCCCCGCTCTTTTTTGCAGTGTCCGAGAAGGCCTTGCAGAACCTTTAGGTTCTCGGAACACCCAGGGGCGCGGATGAACCCCCTTTGTCTAGGATTCAATGGGCAAGCACGCGCCAGCCTCTCCGCCAGAATCTTAGAAAAGAGCCTTAAAATCACTGATCCAATGGTGATGGGTCTCCAGTTCCCCACGTCATTGAGCGCCTCCCGATCAGTAGATTTAGGAATTAGTGTTGTCCGACATTCCTTGAAAGCCCTGGGTACCACTCCGCTGACCAACCACGTGGTGTACAGCCGTGCCAGTTTTTCGCCTTTCGGATCCCAGTCACTTAGCATCTGCTTTGTGATCCTGTCTGGGCCCGGGGCGGTGTCGCGCTTGATCTTGCCTAGGGCAGCTTTTACAGATTTGGCCGTGATTGGCTCTGCAAAGCACTCGTTGTCCGTTTCTCCTGATGATGTAAATTGGCCTAGTCCAGCAAAGTTGACATTCCCTTCCCAACTGGTCCTGTACGCTTGCTCTATAATGGCCAGTGGGATTGGACATTCTGTTCCTTCCACTCCATCAAGGATTTCACTGGCTAGCCTCGCAGGATCCTTAAGGAACATCCTCTGATGTTTCCTATAAGTCTTCCGCTTGGCCGCCCTGTTTCCTCCCTGAGGGTTTCTGAAAACACGGCCTGCCCCTCGTTGCCTACTACCAGGAGTACTATGACTCAGAGCACTCGAGACACCAGCTCCCAGCCTCCCCCTCAAAGCCGAGGCCGTAGCCTCCACGAGCTCACCCAACTCGTGATCCTCCCTTGGCAAATCCCCACTGCCGCCGAGCTCGCTCAGAGAAAGATCCAGGGAGGCCGCCCTCTCTTTCAATTTCTCGGCGATCCCCTG
Source organism: Hoplias malabaricus (assembly GCF_029633855.1). Taxonomy (NCBI): domain Eukaryota; kingdom Metazoa; phylum Chordata; class Actinopteri; order Characiformes; family Erythrinidae; genus Hoplias; species Hoplias malabaricus. Next base: position 32,115 of record NW_027100825.1, read on the forward strand.
AACCAGGGGTGGCGCTGGCATCTCCTGTCTCAGATCACCGCTATGATCCTCTGACGGATTTATGGGGGTCCTGACAAGCCGACGTCTTTTCTCCCTTACCTGCTCGCTAGTTTTACTGGGGAGATGCTTGGCGATCGCCATGTTAATGTACCTCTCGCCCGCATATCTCTCCTCGAGCTTCAGTAACTCTTCCACCTCCTTAGCACTCCATAGCGAGGTCGCACCCCCCTTCACCTTCTTGGAGCGTACCTCCGCGATCCTCTCCATATTCCGTTCACTTGGGTGGACGTGTCGTTTGTGTTGGCTAAGCCCGCTCTTAGTTGCAAAGGACGCTTCGCAACTACCACATCGATGGGCCAGTTGATCGGCCTGTACTCCTTCTGCCC
>NW_027100825.1:37500-60730 GCF_029633855.1 Hoplias malabaricus
CCACCGACGACAACCCAATTGTACTTTCTACTTCGGACGTCAGTCGCATGCTGAGCAGAGTGAATGCACGGAAGGCAGCTTGCCCTGATGGTGTACCTGGCCGTGTGCTAAGAGCTTGTGCTGTGGAACTTGCGGGTGTCTTCGCTCACATCTTTAATGTTTCGCTTGCCCAGGCAGCTGTACCATCTATCTTTAAGTCAGCCATTATTGTGCCTGTGCCTAAGCATTCTACTGCTTCAGACTTTAATGACTTTCGACCTGTAGCACTCACCCCAATAATTTCCAAGTGCTTTAAAAGACTAGTTCTTTCTCACTTGAAATCCTGCCTGCCTGCTACGCTGGACCCACACCAGTTTGCTTATCGTTGCAACAGATCCACCGAGGACGCTATCTCAACAGCACTACACACTGCACTAACCCACCTCACTTGGAAGCATAAGGAAGCATAAAGTAATCTAAATCTCCCTGGTAGGCGGCTGCGTTGACCTTGGACCTCAGAAAATAAAGTGGACCCACACCAGCAGATGACATGGGACACCAAACCGCCACTGACTGTGGAAACTTTACAGGGTACCTCGAACAATGTGGATTCCGTGCCTCTCCTCTCTTCCTCCAGATTCTGGGACCTTGATTTCTATAGGAAATGGTCCTTGGTCTTCCAGGACCAAGATGGCATCGCGATCACACTGCGAGGCTCAGCGTCTTACCAGTTTTAGTGATGTTATACTTCTGTACTTAGCTATCTCCAGTTTTCTTGCGCAAATAACTCTTGCGAACTACAGCTACGACAGACAGACACTTTTGGAAATTAACATTCACTGCACAAACACCGGATTCACGCAATCTTTGACTGTCTGTCTTATTCCTCTCTTCTCCTCAAAGAATTCTTTGAGTGTCGATCTTCCTTCCTGGTGATACTTAATCATTAATTTTAAGTTTGCCATAATAATTAACATTCCCTAATCAGAAGCCCTGGATGAACAGAGAGGTTCGCAATCTGCTCAAAGCCAGAGATGCTGCCTTCAGATCAGGATGCCGGGAAGCATACAGCTTGGTCAGAGCTAACCTGAGGAGAGGAATAGCTATAGCCAAGCACTGCTACAAACGCCGGTCCTGATTCACAAAAAAAACAAAAGCAGATGCACATAAATGAAAAAACCTAATGCGTACAAAAGAAGGGCAAAAAACAAGACTGGTGGTCTGAGATTTCTTACCATGGCATCCCTCAGCATAGAAGCGCTCAGGGTACGAGCGTCCTTTGTACCGCCCACTGGAGTTCCTGGCAATACGAAGAGACTAATAGCTATAGCCAAGCACTGCTACAAACGCCGGATTGAGGAGCACTTTACCTCCTCTGACCCTCGGCGTATGTGGTAGGGAACAACACCCTGACTGACTATAAACCAACTAGCTTTGTTCCATGTACCAACAGTGCTTGACTCCCTGATGAGCTGAACAACTTTTACACTCGTTTCGACCAGATGATATTGATATCTTCAATAAACGATCCTCCACCGACGACAACCCACTTGTACTTTCCACTTTGGACATCAGTCGCATGCTGAGCAGAGTGAATGCACGGAAGGCAGCTGGCCCTGATGGTGTACCTGGCCGTGTGCTAAGAGCTTGTGCTGTGGAACTTGCGGGTGTCTTCTCTCACATCTTTAATGTTTCGCTTGCCCAGGCAGCTGTACCATCTATCTTTAAGTCAGCCATTATTGTGCCTGTGCCTAAGCATTCTACTGCTTTAGACTTTAATGACTTGTGACCTGTAGCACTCACCCCAATAATTTCCAAGTGCTTTAAAAGACTAGTTCTTTCTCACTTGAAATCCTGCCTGCCTGCTACGCTGGACCCACACCAGTTTGCTTATCATAGCAACAGATCCACCGAGGACGCTATCTCAACAGCACTACCCACTGCACTAACCCAACTTGACTGTCAAAACTCATAGGTGAGTATGCTGTTAATCGATTTTAGTTCTGCATTCAACAGAACAATTCCGTCTATGCTGATATCCAAACTCAACCATCTGGGTATCAGCACATCACTCTGCCACTGGATTTTAGACTTCCTGTCTAACAGACCTCAATCTGTTAGATTAGGCAAACTTCATTCATCAACCATCACCTTGAACACTGGCATTCCACAAGGTTGTGTTCTTAGCCCGATTCTGTACTCTCTCTTCACCCATGACTGTGTACCTGCCTATGGTTCAAACACCGTAGTCAAATTCGCAGATGACACCATGGTGATAGGCTTGATTACAGACAATAATGAAACGCCCTACCGGGATGAAGTACAGCATCTGTCCTTGTGGTGCCAAAACAATAACCTGGTACTAAACACGCTCAAAACAAAGGAGATCATCATGGACTTCAGACGGACTAGGAATCAAGCTCACGCCCCCATTTACATCACCGGAACTGCAGTGGATGAGGTGTCCAGTTTCAAGTTCCTTCGAGGACATCTACCATAAACGCTGCCTGGGCATGGCAAGAAAATCACTATAATATCACTACTGCACTTTATGTAAATTATGTAAATAATGTTATATATTGCACTTCTGGTTAGATGCTAACTACATTTCATTGGCCCTGTATTGTACTCTGCACAATGACAATGAAGTTGAATCTAATCTAATCTAATTTACTTTAATCAGGGAACATAACTTTGGACCACTCAGGAGCAGTCCAGTCCTTTTTCCTGACGCTGTCTCTTGTTCAAGAGTGGCTTGGCATAAGGAATATGACAGATGAAACCCATGTCTTGCATACATTCAAATTTTATGACCAGCACCTGTATGTGCTTGTATAATTTAAACTACTGATTCTTAACATTGAGGTTGCCCAGAAGCTCAATGTTGTATTGCAACTCTTCGCTTCCACATTAAATTACCTGACGCTGGATTATAACTTACTTCTGAACGTCGTCGTTCCATTGTCTTGGGCATGATTTTAATGTGTGAGCAATCTTTTTGTGCTGACTATATGCAGGTGTATTGTTTAACATTCGGATTCTGACTGGTGTTCGCTCAGAAGCTTTTACATTTTTCGCTTCCACCTTAAGTAATGCAGCAGTAACATTAGCTAACTTGAAAATCTTAAAGTAAGGCGTTCGGACAAGAGTTTCAGAAGGGCAGGCTGGCTCACTGTGGTTACGTGTTTGTTGGTTTACTGGCATTATAAATATATCAAAGATAGTTGGAAACTTTGTGAAAGGACTTTTGTGTTGCCTTATCAAAGTAGCCAACACTTTAAAATGTTAATGTCTATGGATGTTGGGTATGTTAAAAGTATTAAAAACATTACAAAACACTTCAACGAATGATATATATTTATACGCCATCCCAATCCCAATATATTTGCCTGTAATGGAATGTAATGGAATATATTGGAATCGGGACGTTCCGGGAGCCACCTGGTGGATTGATGCAAAATTGCGGGTAAAAGGCCGAAACTTTGAGGATTTTTAGCTCCCACCACGTGTGCCCAGGACTCGACCCCGGGCTCTGCAAAAAAAATCGTCTAGGGGCCGCTGCGCGCTAGGCCGATAAGGTCCACCAAGCAGCGTATCATATATGTGGATTGGGATGGTGTGGTACTACGAAGAGGTAAGCAAATGCTATTTTCTCGATTAAATGGCCTTTCGGAACTAAGACCCCACCACCACCTGTTAGGTCTAAATGGAATTGTGGACACATACTCCCATTTGTGGCCAGATGGGAGTATGTCAGTGTAGTTTTTATTTATTTTTTATTAAGTTAATGCAACATATGATTGGTCATTTGAAAATGGTACTCGGGCAGCTAGTACTTAACCTTTTCCATGTTAAATATTTCAGATTATTCCAATTTTGGACATTTCAATTCCAACATTACTGATTATACAGAGTCTTGTACAAAAAAAGAAGGCATAGATTTGAAAACGTTCAACGTACACATGTATCATTGTCACAAGCATTTTAAAATGTGTACTGCGTACACATTTGAATTTGATATGTATTTTTTGAAATTGTGATGGAGAAAATAAGGACAAGTATTAAGAATTGAAATCTAACAGAGCATTTGGAATCAGAAAGTAGTTTATTTAACCTTAAGGTGGTCAACATACAATAGCAGAGAGTACTATGTGAATGTGGACAAAGAAGATGTTTTCACAGAGATATTTATATAGGTAGTTTATACGTCATAACCATAAGATAATCACTCGATGTTTCTGCAAGCTTAGTTTCCTTAGAGACATCTCAGTTTGATATACAAGATGTGGTTTGTTCTAATAAAGCATTGACCTCGAGCTGACCTGACATACACTTAGTTTGTGAGTTCTGTTGATGATTAGAAATTAACATACAGACAAACAAGCAGACAAGTTCTTTCAACAGAGACATATAAAAATTACCATTACAGAAATATCTGAGTTTGGATATCCCTATCTTACTCATTTTCCTTCAGAAAAGGGTACTTAAATATCAGAGCTTTACACACTTGCACATACTCATTTGTAGATGTATTCCTTTGAAGCATAATTTAAAACAAATGAAAAAAAAAACAAAAAAACAGAGGAATTCAATACTAAAATACCTACATGCAACATTGAGACATGCTTTGGTACTGTGTTCTTATAATGTTTTTTTGTGAATTGACTACACTCAGAGTCAGAGTCAGAAAACAGCGCTGGCCCACAGCAGGCTCAGTGTCACTTCGTCAGCAGTCATGGGGGTCCAGGTGTATGGAATGGCGTTGGTCTCTTATAGAACAGCGTTGGGCTCTAAACGTGTGAACACATGCTCGTTAACACGTTATTAAAAATTTGCGTGTTGACACGTAAAATTTTGTCGTGATAACGTGACCAAAATTGACACGTTTACACGCTTCTTAAGGTTTTTGCCAATGGGAGGCCTCAAATCCGGGCGTACTTACATATTCATGATAGGATTTACATCACACCCTGTAGCTGACACGAAACATAAATCCTTTGTGAACGTAGTCCCTACGTTTCATCTGAATTATTCATAACATAGTGAGCTAAGCACTGACCTGTGGCTACGTTGAGCCCTACATGAGCAGTGTGAAGACAGCAATATTAGTAAGCTGATCCCCATAGCAACTGGAAGTTTATGTTTCACAATAAAAAAACTGGTGTTTAGTACCTTAAAATTTGTAAACATGCATATTATTATATAACTTCATTCATAACATGCTCTAAAGCTTTCCATAATTTTATAACAAACAAACATCACTATTCACTATTCATATGTGTGTGACACATACTGAGGCGTAATTCATTCACATTGATTAATTATGTGCATTATTTTAATAGCATACTGCTAAACAATACGGTGTCAATACAAACCCATAGTGAAATTAACTTTCCAGATCCTCCTCTTTCTGTAAACATGTATACTATGTTTAAATATACATTAATTTACTCGTGTTATTTAATTATGTGTATATACTTATATATGTTAAGAGAGGATAAATCTCCTTCAAAATTAAATTGAACAAAAAAAATCTGAATTAAAAAAGATCTTTTTTCAGCAGTAAATTCAGTGGGCCATGCTTTGGTACTGCGTTCTTATAATGTTTTTTTGTGAATTGACTACACTCGGCTCAGAGTCACAGTCAGAAAACAGAGCTGGGAGTGTTCTTCGTCAGTAGTCATGGGGGTCCAGGTGTATGGAATGCCGTTGGTCTCTAAGCGTGTTGGATTTGACCATGTTTTTTTATGAGATTTTGTATAAACATTATACATATATAAATACGTTTAAAAGCACGCACGCACACACACACACACACATATATATATATATATATATATATAAACCCCTCATTTCAACCACCACTGAACTGCTGAAAAAGCCCTTTTATAATTTAGAATTTTTTGTTCAATTTCATTTTGAAGGAGATTTATCCTCTCTTAATGTATATATAGAAGTAGATACACATAATTAAATAAAACATAAGTAATTTAATGTATATTTTAACATATACATGTTTACAGAAAGAGGAGGATCTGGAAAGTTAATTTCACCATGGGTTTGTATTGACACTGTATTGTTTAGCAGTATGCTATTAAAAGAATGCACATAATTTATCAATGTCAAATCTCAGTATGTGTCACACATAGTGTGAGAGAATAGTGATGTTTGTTTGATATAAAATTATGAAAAGCTTTAGAGCATGTTATGAATGAAGTTATATAATAATATGCATGTTTACAAATTTTAAGGTACTAAACACCAGAGGTTTTTTATTGTGAAAAATTAACTTCCAGTTGCTATGGGGATCAGCTTACTAATATTGCTGTCTTCACACTGCTCACGTAGGGCTCAACGTAGCCATAGGTCAGTGCTTCGCTCACTATGTTATGAATAATTCAGATGAAACGTAGGGACTATGTTCACAAAGGATTTATGTTTCGTGTCAGCTACAGTGTGTGATGTAAATCCTATCATGAATATGTAAGTAGGCCCGTATGGATTAGTTAAATGCTGTTTTAACTACAATAACTGAAAAATATCACTGGTGAACGAGACAAAATACATATTCAAATATAACTGATATCACAACAAAAATATAGAATTAGAAACAGTACATAAAAACCCAACCAAAGTGTAGTGTAGCGAAACTGGTGGACTCTCTCTTTGTCTGTGTGTAGATGGATATAATCTCGGTGTGGGGACTAAAACTTGTTTACAGACTCACATTTTTAGTTATACAAATACACGCATTTTTGTGTGTGTACGATTGTTTACATGTGTAAGGAAGAGACGTTATAAAAAATAACTAAATACTCTATAAAGGACTTAAATCCAGGATAATAAGTCTGAATTAATGAAGACATGGCCCCTGTGCATAACTCGTGCGGGAGCTGGCAACGCCAGCCATGGAGCTTTCCCATTGAAGCCAGTTTGCTACGGTCTCTTTTAAATATCATTTGATTAGAATACAACATTTTACATGTGCTTAATGAATATATTTTTTGTTAAATATTGGTTTTAATCATAAATGTGTTGCTTTGTCAGTTAGCAAAGTTACATCAGCCAGTAATGTTAAGCTACAACCCGGTCTCACACCTACTCGTGATATAGTAGTCTACAATTCATGACATATCGCATATTTTCAGCATGAATTGCAGTCTCCTATATATGTGACTATATCACGAGTAGGTGTGAGACCGGGTTGTAAGCTATCACTACCTCAGGATGTAAAGGTCTTCCATGTGTCTTAGCAAATTGCAAATAATTTAAATAAATGTTTTACAGTTACTGAAAGACATCTACGAAGAAATGTACTGCTTAAATTTTAATTGTTATTTTATTATTATGTTTTTTACAGTATATTTGTATGTTAGCGTCTGCTAATGTTAGCTAGCATCCAGTTAAAATTTCTCCTGTTCCACCTTAAACAGAGTGACAGTTATTTTCTGATGAAACAAGAACAAAAAGTAACTGCTTCAGCATTTAAAAAAGAACAGAAAACTCCAGTATTGTGCTTGTAAATATGGATTAACATTTAGTGCTAGTTTTGCTATGGCATATATATATATATATATATATATATATATATATATATATATATATATATATATATATATATATATATATATAATATATGTATATATATACACTGTGTGTGTTTTGAAAATAACATTGTGTTTGGTATTTAATATGCAGACTTTAAACTTTGGGAATTGTGTCAGTATAACAATTAATTTATGTTTTGTATTATTTATTCCAGATTGCAAACATATGTTCCTGCACTTTTTTAAACTTCTGGGTTTTTTTTAACTTCCTGCTATATATAGTGTGTTGAAAAAATGCATATTTGACAACACAAGAAATTGTATAAAACTTTATCTAGACAGTATAATAATTACATTAAGCAAGACCATAAATATTTTGCACAAATCACTTATATAAGCCTTTTAAAATTCTAGTAAACTGAATGGAGAAAAAACACATAGGGAAGAAATATGAGCATCTGCAATATCTTCAGACCATTCAGCTATTTATTATAATGTTTGTAACAGCTATTTAATACTAAAATTTAATTCAAATCAAATTGTATTTATATAGCGCTTTTCACAACAAAAAGTCGTCACAAAGCAGCTTTACAGAGATCCGGGTCCAAGCCTCCTATGAGCAAGCCAGGGGCAACAGTGGCAAGGAAAATCTCCCTCAGCACATGAGGAAGAAACCTTGGAAGGAACCAAGACTCATACGGGGAACCCATCCTCCTCGGGTCGACACCGGAGACACAACAGAGAACAGAACAGAAGTAAAAGTGAAATGGTGACAGATGATGTAATGTAAATGTAGTACATTAGTGATGTATGAGTCTGAGGAAGGAGAAGGTGATCAGGGATTCTGTGTGAGTTAAAAGTAGGTGCAGAGTTAATCTGAGGTAAAACAGCATGGCCAAGCATGATAGTGTAGATGAGACAAGGCCAGGATCTTGTACAGGATACACAGGGGCTGGATCAGGGCAACACCTGGAGAGCAGCAGGACATCTCAAAGCATGAGAGAGAGACAGGAGAAAGAAAACCAGACAAAGGGAACAAAAAAATACAGAGGTTAGTAGGGTCATGGTAAAGAACGGGCAAATTTGTCCTGCGAAAAAAGCTTCCACGGGTCAGGCAAGAGAACCCAGCGGCAGACAGCGCGTTGGCGGTTACTAGAAAGCTAACTAAAAAAGCTGTAGCTATGGTAGTATGACAGGGTTAATACAGAACAGTGATAATTAACCTGGTGCTGTGTATGGGGAAAAAAGCTTGTCCCATTTAGGGGTGGGGTGGGCATGGCTAGGTCCCAGAGGAGATTTCAGAGCACCTGTAAGTCCAAAATCGATGACCAAAGGAGATTCACGGTGAATGTAGTCTTCTAAGACCCACCCACCCTTGAAACTTCTGTCAAAACTCAAGCAAACCACGAAGCAGACTCTAGAGAGATTCCAGAAGCAAAAGACCTTATCAGCAAAATCCATAAAAACAATAATGAAAGCAAAGACTGGCAAAATGCAAATGAAATAATGTCAAATAACTGCAAAGAGTATCTTATAAAAATGAACTTGGCATAAAAAGTAAGGAAATTTGTGTTTGGTAGATTATTTTTTTGTTGTTGTAACAATGCTTATTGGCAGTATGTCTCATACCGTTGGAAAGCCTGTTAATTTCCCCTTTAAACGGTGCCACATTTGTAAGGAACATGCATTTGTGGGATGAGCAGTAGAGCTGAGAATGTGGGTTGCGCCTCTTTAAAAGGTAAATGTGGCATCATTTAACAGGCTTTCCAACTGTATAAGATTTATTGCCCAGAAGCATTGTTACAACCAGGAAATAATCTACCAAACACAAATAACACAATTTTAAGAAATTTGTTTATTGTTTTTTGTAGAAATTTTTAAACAGAATTATATTTCTTAAAAAGTTTAGCTTTTTCAAAGTTTCTGTAAATACAAGGGTGTGTTTAGTGTTGAGTGATATTTTTTTTAGAACTGGTCTAAACTACCTCCATGATAAAGTTTTTATAGCAAAGTTGTATAATTAGTGTTCATTGTAAGTTGAACCAGAAAATTTGCACTGAAATATTTTTAATATGTTTACTGTATCATCTTTCAATAAGAATATAATTAATTAATATAATGTGTGTGTGTGTGTATTTATTTATTTTTTTTCCACATAAGATATCAACACAGAGGTGTCTTACACGAGGGGAAAAAAATTGTTGAACTGATGGAAGATGAATGCTGATGCAGCACCACAGACACTTGTGATAATGGGCATTGCAGCAGTGGTAATGGGCAGTCTTTGAATTTACCACAGCCTTCATGAAGCATTTTAGACAGCTGAAATTCGGTGTGGCTTTTTTGAATTTGTTCTGAAAAACGTGAGTTGGTGTTGTGGGCTGTGTGACAAGAAGTTTGTGCAGTCAACTAATACGTTGTGATTAGCAGCTATCGGATTCTGGAGTTTTCAAGCCCCAAAGAGCAGAGGAGCGCGCGCCATGTCAGGTTGGTAACAGTCATTTTGTTTGAAGTTTGTGTTTTTTTCTTTAGCCATCTCAAGTGAACAAAGTCATCAAAACTTTTTATTGCATTAGGCTTACTTTTCTAATGTTTGCTGCAGCTAGCCAACGTGTCATTATGATGAATAGCAAGTGTTCTACTTAGCTTTTAACCCACATTATGTAATGTCTGAGCTAATAGCCAGGTTGTTAAATTTTGAAATTTGAATAATTACTTACAGTCTACTTGAGGTTGAGAAGTAAAATGTTTCTATCATTGTTTCTCAATATGACAACTTTAGAATGTGATCATATACTTTGATATATGAATCACGCTATATTATAGGGTAAGTGTACTTTTAAGGCCACCAAAATCAGGTTTTCAGGTATGTTTAATAGATATTCTTCTGATTTCTATTTGATATCTGTGGGGAAAAGGCAAGGTCATTTGAAAATGTATGCATTTGTTTATGTACATGTTTAGAATATTAAATGGTGATATTTTATGAAATATGTCAGAAGTGTGGTATGGACCTTATTGACAAAATAAAAATGTTGTTGATTAAGGAGGCCTTGACTTACATAGGGGTGTGATTATTTTCGTAACTGGGATTTTCTCTCAATAGAGTTAATGGTGTTGAATATAGATTCTTATAAACTAGGTGCACTGGGATAGACACTTGACTCCCACAATACACACTCCAGCCACTGGGGGGGGGTCTTACTTTTCTTGAGATCTTGAAGTGGAGCCTTTAAAGGGGAGGACCTCTGGTTTTGGAGGCCAGATACCGGAGCGTCGTTTTGGATATATATAAGATGGTGGAAGTTTTGGCGCTGATTTTTCTCTAGCACTCTGGAAACTGTTGCACCTCCAGATTACTACCTACCCTTTTGAATAATCTCTACATGCTTGGGCTGGTCGACCATGGAGTCAGCGCTTGGGTTCTTCGAGGATCTTTAGGTAAGAAGAGTGAACCCTCCCAAGTTCTCATTTCATCACAATAGATTTCAACACCTTATTTTCGTGATCTAATTGTTGGCTGTGTGATTGTAACTTGATAGTTTTGTGCTCTGTTGAGGTTAGCTGTTTGCTAAGGTGGGTATTGGATTGCAGAGTTGCTTGATTGTATACAGTCTAGACCTTTGGTAATTGGGTATGTTTGGTTGAGTTCTCAGGAAATCTGATTTGGTGGTGTTGATTTGACTCAAAAATACCTGTTGGAAATTGTGGCCTACTTGGGGCTTCTTGAGTTGTATGTGTTCTTTCAGAAGTCCTATGAGAGGACTTGAGGTAAGGTGGCCAAAATTGTCAAGTACTTTTAGTTTTGTAGTCATACTTTGGTGGTACTTAGGGATTTTAGGCCAATAGGGGAATATAGGTTACCTCTTGGTGTTTGAATTTTAGTAGCCTTAGAGTTAGGGGTCTCTGGTCTGTCCTCATTTCGGCTGGGGGGCTTTTGGTATTTTTTTAATTTTTTCCCAAAAATGTCTCAGTTTGATCCGGAAAGTTTTATCCAAGCCCATCTGCAGACAACGGACTGGATAAAATTAAAGAAGCCTCAGTTGCTCCAGCTTGCTGAATATTATGAGATTGAGGTAGATTCAGAGTTGAATAAAATTAAGATAGTAGATCCTTGCTCAGTCCCTAGGTTTGAGTGACTCCATCATTGAGGCAAGATTGGCTAGGGAACAAGCAGAGAAGGGTAGGCGAGAGAAGGAGAAGGATAGTTTGCGGGAGCTGGAGTTAGCTAAGATTGAGTTGGAGAAGGTTAAACTCTCGCAGATGGAGAGTCAACAACAGCGCAGACATGAGACTCGGTTTGATGTATCCAAATGTCTACATCTAATGCCAAAATTTCAGGAAGACGAGGTAGATGTGTTTTTTGATGCCTTTGAGAATATAGCCACGGAATTAGCTTGGCTGGAGAATTGTTGGACCGTTTTGGTTCAGAGTGTCCTGTAGGGGATAGCTCGGGAGGCTTATGCAGCTTTGAATTCTGCACACTCCATGGAGTATGACACGGTGAAAACGGCAGTGAAGAATGCCTATGAAGTTGTGCCAGAAACTTACAGGCACAAATTCCGTTCTCTTAGACGTAAGCTAGCGGAAACCTATTTGGATGTAGCTAGGCAGCAGGAGGCAGTGTTTGAACGAAAGCATGTGAAGTTTATACTTTTGCAGATTTAAAACAGCTTGTTCTTATGGAACAGTTTAAAAATAGTCTACCTGTTCTTTAGGAAGTGTACATTCAGGAGCATGGGGCGACTGAAGTTAAAAAGGCTGCTATGATGGCAGATACTTACGAATTTACCCATAAGGAGTCGAGAGTGAAAGAGAGATCAGTGGTTGGAGAAAGGCTAATACAGAGGTTAAATCAGCAGAGACTAAAAGTCATAGGGAAGGGCCATCTGGCTCTAAACCTCATAGTCAACTTCAAAAACCTGTAAATTCTACTCCCTCGGGAGAAATAATCTGCCATTATTGTAGAAAACCTGGCCATATAAAATCAGGTTGTCCAGTTCTGCAGAAGTGCAGACGTGGGTCTTATACTGACTCTTCAAAATCTGTGGCATTGGTAGTTGGTTCAGAGAGGACTATTAGTTGTGTGGATCCTGAGTCTGAAATAACCCCCTCTCTGTATGATGGGTTTGTCTCCTGCTGTACAGTGTCCATTGGTTCTGGGGAGCCAGAAACCAAAATTAAAATTTTCAGGGACACTGGTGCAGTTCAGTCCTTGTTGTTACAAGGGGTTCGTGATTAGCCAGTTTCAATGACTCTTCAGTGTTGCTTCAGGGTGTGGGAAGTTTGTTTGGTGCCATGCCATTGCATAAAGTGTACCTAACCTCTAACTTGGTAAATGGCTATGTTAATGTAGCAGTAGTGCCATCATTACCAGTCCCTGGAGTTTCTATGCTATTGGGGAATGATCTTGCTGGGGTTCAAGTTTCGGTAACCCCTTTAATTAGTCACATGCCATGTGAGGTACCAGAAACAGAGGCTTTGGCCAGGGAGTATCCTGAGGTGTTTTCAACCTGTGTCGTTACCCGTGCCCAGTCTCGCCCCAAGGGGGTGGTTCCACAGAGAGGGCTGGAGGAGGCAGCATTTGAGCTTGGAGATACCTTCTTTGGAAAACTAGGTTAATCAGATGCAGCTCAGTTTAATAGGGAAACCTTAATCAAGGAGCTCAAGGAGGACCCTGAGTTGGCCTCATTGTGTAAGGGGGCTGGTACACGGGAGGAGACAGAGGAGTCGGCAGAGGTCTTCTATATGCATCAGGGAGTGCTTATGCGGAAGTGGAGGCCTCCTTATCATCCTGCTGTTGAAGATTGGAGTGTTGTGGAGCAGATTGTGTTGCTGAAGAGTTTTAGGTTGAAAGTGTTGCGCTTGGCACATGAAGCACCCATGGCAGGGCATGTGGGTATTCGTAAAGCCCAAGAGAGAGTCTTGCGTTATTTTTATTGGCCGAAGATGCATCGAGATGTAATCTCCTACTGTCGGACATGTCATGCTTGTCAGCTAGCCGGTAAGCCAAATCAGAAAGTGCCTTGTGCACCATTGTGTACTCTCCATTTTTGCGAGTGACGATAGATTGTGTTGGACCTTTGCACAAGACAAAAAAGGGTTATAAGTATCTGTTCACAATATTGGATGTGTGTACTAGATTTCCGGAGGCTGTACCCTCGAGAAACATTAAGGCAAGAACTATAATTGAGTGTTTGTTTCAGTTCTTTTCTCGGTGTGGGCTGCCTCGTGAGATTCAATCAGATTGTGGTTCAAACTTTACATCTGGTGTTTTCCAGGAAGTAATGTGTGAGCTAGATATTAAGCAAATTTGTATTCATTAAAGGAGCAGGAACACTCTTGTCTGTGATGTTTCTCTTTTCTCTGAGACCTCCTGTAACAAAATGCACATATGCCATTTGTTCAAAACTGTGATCTTCAAAATAAAATTTGGGCATTTAAACCATCTAACAGTGATTATGGAAAAGCGAAGAACCACTATGTTAGTACACAATAGGTTTCTGAACAGGGGCTCAAGCACTCATGAATAATAATTTACAAATAAACAAATAAGTGCTCATTTATTCTGGTTCATCCTGAGTAAACAGACCTCGGTGTGCATTTACCTCAGATCAGTATCTGGTAATGAGGGACAAACAGGTTTGTACTCACAGTAAAATCTTTAATGCTTTGTTTTAGACAGAACATTACCTCAATATCTGCATTGATTGTCGAAGTTTGCAGGTATTTCATCGTTTTAAAACAGTAAAGTACAAAGAGAATTTGTGTGTGTAAAGTTGTTCACTCTTTAATGTTAAAATCTTTCCTGTCTCTCCGCTGCTGAGCTGCAAGTAGGTGTACGCATGTGTAGTCCAAAATGCCTTGGGCACTGAGTTGTCACTCAAAAACTCATTAGCCAATGGGAAGGTACCCCTGAGAAAACCCGCCCACACGAGAGCTTTTTGCCAAAACTGCTTGCAAAACTCAAGGATCCAGTGTACAAAACTCAGAGAGCTCGTGCACAGAACTCGTGCTGCTTGTGCACAAAACTCAGAGAGCACACGCAGAACTCAGAACTCACACACTAAAGCCATGGAGCGTTTCATATTTGGCACAAATCTGATTCCATAATCCTTGGAATCCTGAAGGTTCCAAAAAGCTGTGCAAGCCTATTCTATACTTCACTCAGCACATGGAGCATTTACAAAAGAGGCGTGAGCCTAATCTTTATTTTTTTTAGCACATCTGTAACATTCCAAAATGCTGCGAGAGCCAATTCTTAATTCTCGTAGCAACCGGAGCGATCCAAGTGGTGACGCAAGCTTGTTTATTTTTAGCGAATCCTGTATGGAACCTGATTGGTGCCAAAAAGAATCGCACAAAAAAAAAATTAACATCAAACGTAAAACTTAAAGGTTACCCTCTACTCATGTGTTTACCTAGCTTGACTGGAAATAGGAATCCCATCTTGATATATACAGTTATACATTTTATGGACTAGAAGAGGTCTCCATATCTCAGCTTTGGGATATGGTAGAGCGAAAATAACCACACCACTGTCTTTGTCAGGACTTCCCTGACACACGGTGTGGGTTTGGAGAAGATCTGAGGAGGTCACAGTTTTCACCCCAAAAAAAAATAATAAAGGGTACCCCTTTGTGTTTTTTTTTTTTATACTAAATTTTTGACCGTCTCAGACTTCTACCTCTACCTTGCTAGATGTTTTTTTTTTTTTTTTAGCGCATCCGGAATCTTTCAAAATGTTGCGCAAGCCTATTCTTAATTCTCAAAGCATCCGCAGCATTCCAAATGGTGACGCAAACTTGTTGATTATTTTTAGTGAATCCTGTATGGAATCTGATTTGTGCCAAAAAGAATGCACAAAAAAAATTCATCTCAAATGTAAAACTTATAACTTGCAAACAAAAAATCCAGCTCTGACATTTGTGCTCCATGACTTTGTGCGTGAGCGCTGAGTTCAGCGCATGCTCTCTGAGTTTTGTGCGCCAGCTGCACGAGTTCTGTGCGTGCTCTTTGAGTTTTGTACGCCTTGTTCCTGAGTAACTGTAAACTGCTTATGCATGCAAATTCATTAACTACAGAACTTCAAATGTAAAAGATTATGAGGTTATAGTACAAACGATTATGCTACAACTGATGCTAAAGATCTCATCTAAATAACTTAAATTAACCTCCTATTTGCTTTTCTCCCTGCCCACCATTTTTCACTGCCCTACTCATTTTTTTTTACTACAGTCCATCTTTACATAATTACATAAAGAAAATGAATTAGTTCATGTTCATAGTTAATTTTGAAAAAAATGTACTAACTTCACAGCTCCAAAAATAAACTACTTCACGTGCTTTTGTTTATTTTTTTCTCTCAGTAAATAAGCTTCTATAGCTTTCATATAACCTTCTGCAACCCATTAATCACCAGCCAAAACTCACTGCTACTCACTAACAAAAAATGAGTGTATGTGAAATTATATATTCAAAATATTACTTTACACCAAAAAACCAGCACTGAGATTGAGAATGTATTTTAACCCACGTAGCTACTACTTTATGTCTTCTTAATGTGTTTAAGCAGTTTTATTTCTTATTTTATTTCTTATACTGAGGGAAGCGGTTCTGTGACATAAAAAATGCTCACATCGTCTTGTAAAATTCGCCATCAAACCACATAATTACTCAAATTAAAATACTCATGTATGAGCGATTGTCATGTCATTTAAATGTTTTCTATGTCAGAGGGGAAAAAAGAGCTAGCTAGAGTTAAACAGGTTAGCTAAAGTTTGTCATTTGGAAAAAAAACAAACAAACAAAACTAAAAACGGTTCAATATTACGTATGTACCATATAGCAGTTGATAGAATAACGTACATAACATTAACGATGTTGACTACATTTGGGCGATACCAAAATACATATGTATCCAAAAATAGAAGGTTAAATTGACATATTTATGGGATGAAGCTGTTCCCTGAGGCTGGTGAGAGCTGCTCGCGTGCCGCGGTCACTGAAAAGAGTGCGTAGCTTCATCGTCGTCTTCTTCTGTGTTTTTACATCAGTTCTCTTCTGCCACCTTCCGGTTTCTCACTCAGAGTTCATTCATTTTAGAGCTGTCGTTCCAGTCCAGTCGTCTTCACTTAAACTTAAATAACAATCTCCTCCCTTCAGCATGACACTGAATGTTTCCATATGTGTTTAATAAAATGCTCTGATCAGTGTAGTGTGCTAACTGCAATCCCAGTAAACATTTAGCCGTTGATTCAATGTTGAAATAATGTACTTGACTGTGGTCTAATCAACGTTTTTTTAAGGTTGAAAATGAAAATGAAACACTGACGTTGAAAAGACGACTAACTAAGTCACATTAAAGACGTCCTTTTAAAGCCGTTATTTCAATGTGGAAATCACGTACATAAATGTCATCCAATAAACTCTGGATTAAAGTTGAAAAGACATCCAAACATCAACTTTATTTGTATAGCGCCTTTTACAACTGACGTTGTCACAAAGCAGCTTCACAGTTTCAGAACAGAACATTTAAAACAAAGCCCAATGCGAGCAAGCGGAAGGCGACACTGCCAAGGAAAAACTCCCTCAAGGCTGGAGGAAGAAACCTTGGGAGGAACCAAGACTCACAAAGGAGACCCATCCTCCTCTGATCAAACTATAGATTGAATTTTAAATGATCACCAATGAATTGTCATTATGCTACATAATAATAATAATAATGATAATAATCATAATAGTGACATCAATCTTGGGGCATAATAATAGTGCATCAGATTTGGAAGAATCAGTCAATGTTGCTAATCTGAGTCCATTTCTACTTCAGTGTAGTTGATCATGGTGAGTGGTCAGAGGCTGGCAGCAGTAGATGGAGGTGAGCAGCTGGTCTGGTCTGGTCTGGGCCGCAGGAGAATCCAGCAAACAATCTTCCATCAGTGGGCCACCATTTTCTCAGAAAACAGTAAAGGGAAGCGGTTAGTTTAGTTGAGTGCAGCAGAGAAAAAGAGCATGTGACGGATCTGACTGTAACAGACTGGGAGGAGGGAAACCAGAAGGAGCTCAGGCAAGGACGTCCTTCAGCTCCAAAAAAGAGAAATTGTGAGCACATCATCCGCGTTTACCCTGATTCCCCATGTCCATGAGTTCCTGAAATGACAACCTTAAACTAGACAGAGGTTAGTTGCCAAAGGCTAAACTGAACAAGTGTGTTTTGAGCCTAGACTTAAACATAGTGACTGTGTCTGCGTCCCGGACACTAGCTGGAAGATTGTTCCAGAGCTGAGGGGCTTTGTAGGAGAAAGAGTTTACTCAAGTTTCTGCTGGAGCATTCTGATAAAAGTGCATTGCAATAATCTAATCTTGATGTAATAAAAGCGTGAACAAATTTTTCTGCATCTGGGTGGGATAAGGAATTTCTTAACTTAGCGAGGTTCCGAAGATGTAGGAAAGCTGTTTTTGTAATTTTACCTATATGCTGATCATGATGATAGATCTGAATCAATTATGGCACCCAGATTTTTAGCTGATGAGCTAGGGAGAACAGGGAAGTCAAAATTATGTATTAAGTCTGATACCTTATTTATAACAGGTTTTGGACCTAGAAGGAGAACCTCGGTTTTGTCGCTGTTTAGCAGAAGGAAATTGTATGACATCCAATGCTTCACTTCTTTAACACAGTCCTCCATTTTCTTTAGTGTAGGTTTGTCATCTGGTTTGGCTGATATGTATAACTGTGTGTCATCTGTGTAACTGTGGAAGGTAATGCCATGCCTGCTAATAACTCTGCCCAGTGGCAGCATTTATAATATGAATAGTAAAGGTCCTAGAATGGAGCCTTGGGAAATTCCAGATCTCATTTTTTTCTTACAAAGAAGAAACATTATTTACTTTTACAAACTGGTAGCGATCCTTGAGATAAGACTTAAACCATGATAGGGCCGTTCCTGTTATTCCAACCATGTTTTTTAATCTTTCTAGCAGAATAGTATGATCACTTGTATCAAAAGCTGCACTGAGGTCGAGTAGAACTAGCATGGATACGCAGCCTCGATCAGAGGTGAGAAGAAGGTTGTTTGCTATCTTAACTAAAGCCGTTTCGGTGCTATGGTGTGGCCTAAAACCAGATTGAAATTTTTTATATATGTTATTCTTATGCAAGTATGAGGGAAGTTGTTGGACCACAACTTTTTCTAAGATCTTAAATATGAAGAGAAGGTCTGTAATTGGATAGTACACTAGGATCAAGATTCGGTTTCTTGATCAGGGGTTTAATAACTGCTAGTTTAAATGCTTTGTGTACGTGATCACATACAGTATAAGGGACGAATTTATGATTGTTAAAAGGGGATTGATTATGACTGGTAATACTTCTTTAAATAGTTTTGTTGGTATTGCATCAAGTGTGCAGGTCATACAAACAGGTCAATCCAATTCTAGCTGTGGTAGTGGGTCAAAGTCCTCTAGTCGTCCTTCTCTGTTTTGTTCTATATCATCCACACCAGATGACAGACAGGCTGGATTTAGTATATTGTTTGTCTAATATGTTCAATCTTATTGTTAAAAAAGTCCATAAAAGCATTGCTGGTGTGAACAGCTGGGATCTGTGTATCAGTAGCTGCCCGATTGTTTGTAAGTTTAGAGATTACATTAAAGAGTGCTCTAGGATTGTCTTTATTATTTTCAATCAGTGAGGCCAGATGTGCTGAACGTGCATTGACGAGCGCCCTTCTAAATTCGATAAGGCTGTTTTTCCAGGCACAGTGAAATACTTCCAGTTTAGTCGACCGCCATTTCCGCTCTAATTTCCTTACGGTTTGTTTTAAGGTGAGTGTTTCTTCATTATACCAGGGAGCGAGTTTTTTCTGTCGTAGCTTTTTACGCTTAAGTGGTGCTACACTATCTAAAGTTGATCAAAGTGTGTTATCTAAGTAGTCCATTAGTCTGTCCAGCTCCAGTGGGTCCGCTGGACTACTGACTGAGGTCAATAAATCAGTGATGTTTTCAGTAAATTTAGGGGAAGTAGATGGGGTTAGTGAGCGCTTTATATAGTAATGTGGGCATGTACATTTTTTTTTATATCTAAACTATTCATACGAAATTATGTAGTGGTCTGAGACTGTGGAAGACTGCGGGAGAATATTTAAGTTTTTTATGTTCGTGCCCAGGGTCAAAACCAAGTCTAGTGTGTGATTACAATAATGAGTAGGACCTGATACATTTTGTGTGAAACCAACAGTATCTATGATTTATGTGAATGTTCTTTTTTAGGGGATCATCACTTTTCTCAAAATGAATGTTAAAGTCTCCTACAATTATTAACGTATCACAGGACACTGCTAAATTAGCAGCTAGTTCACCAAATTCTTTTATAAATTCTGAATATGGCCCTGGTGGTCTATAAATGTTTAATAAGGAGATTGTGTTCTTATTTGTGGCGGGGTTAATTATGTTAATGTACATAATTTCAAAGGAAGTAAAGTTGTAACCATGTTTTTGGTTAATAATTAAATTATTTTTGTAAATTATACATAATCCACCCCCTTTGCCCGTCAGTCTGGGGCTGTGTACATATTTATAGCCTGTAGGAGTGGCTTGATTTAGTGCTAAATATTCATCATTTCAGACTGACAGACAGTCTTGATACTGTAACAAATGTTTATATTCCTTAGAGCAAGCTTTGTACATACACCCTTACTATGGGCAAACAAATGGCCATTATCTGTAAGTGTATCCTTAAAATCACTTACCTGTTCGCTGTGTAATCTACTTGCCTGGTTTGTGCTGGTGGGTGGGGTTAGTCAAGTCTGGCGCAGACGTCGGACATCCCATTCCCAATGTATTTTAATTGAATGCAATAGATTGGAAGTGGGACGTCGGACACGGAACTGACTGATCCCATTCCCAATGTATTTGAATTGAATGCAATAGATTGGAAGTGGGACGTCGGACCCGGAAGTGACCGATCCCACTCCCAATGTATTTGAATTGAATGCAATAGATTGGAAGTGGGACGGCAGACTCGGAAGTGACCGATCCCACTCCCAATGTATTTGAATTGAATGCAATAGATTGGAAGTGGGACGTCGGACTCGGAACTGACCGATCCGACTCCCAATGTATTTTAATTGAATGCAATAGATTGGAAGTGGGACGTCAGACTCGGAACTGACCGATCCCACTCCCAATATATTTGACTTGAAGTTAGGCTTACACAACTTCACAGGCTGTCTCGTGGGGTGTGCACAATAAACATATTAACATTTGGGGTCATTCGGACCCTTTTAAGGGGTGTCCAAAACCCATGAATGAAATTTGAATGGGAATAAATTGGGAGTGGGATGTCCAGAAACTGAGCTTGGGGGGGTCTACCGACTTCACGGCGTCGAGTACTGAATCATCTGAGTCCCCCAAACAACATATCAGAAGATGGGGTCACTGGGATCTTGCGTAGTATGTTATGTTCAGCAAATTTATTCATGAAAAATGTTTTCCTTTGTTTGCCCACTTCCAATCTATTCTAACCAAGTCAAATAAATTGCAAGTGGGATCTTACTTCCAATCTATTCCAGTCAAATCAAATAAACTGGAAGTGGGATCCCACTTCCAATTTATTTTACTATTTGGAATTTGGAAATCTTTGATTTTGGGGCCAGAACTGAGGCCTATATTGACAAATTGGGACCCAATCTCACTATCTCACTTCCAATTTATTCCAGTCAAATCAAATAGAATGGAAGTGGGATCCCACTTCCAATCTATTCTAACCAAGTCAAATTGGGACCAATTTTGGACCCAATCTCACTATCCCATTTCCAATTGATTTCATTCAAGTCAAATAAATTGGAAGTGGGATCCCATGGAACATGTACATGACTTGGCTGAAATAAATTGGAAGTGGGATCCCATGAAACACGTACATGACTTGGCTGAAATGAATTGGAAGTGGGATCCCAATTCCAGTCTATTTCAGCCAAGTCAAATAAACTGGAAATGGGATACCACTTCCAATATATTCCAATATAGTAAAATAAATTGGAAGTGGGATCCAATTTCGAAAACTTTGACTTTGGGGCCAAAATTGGGGCCTATATTGACAAATTGGGACCCAATCTCACTATCCCACTTCAAATTTATTCCTGTCATTGAAGAGAATGAGAATCTCTGAGCGTTTTGTGGGTGCTGCGAGCTCTCTCTGAGTGTTTTGTGCCAACTGCGATCTCTCTCTGAGTGTTTTGTGCGCGCTGCGCACTCTGGCTGAGAGTTTTTTTTGTGAGCTTTGCGATCTCTCGCTGAGTGTTTTGTGCAAACTGCGCGCTCTCGCTGAGTGTTTTGTGCCTGCTGCGAGATCTCTGAGGCTTTTCTTGCGAGCTTTGCGATCTCTTTGAGTGTTTTGTGCATGCTGCGAGATCTGTCTGAGGTTTTTTTTGTGAGCTTTGCGATGTCTCTGTGTGTTTTGTGTGCGCTGCGCGATCTCTCTGAGGTTTTTCTTGCGAGCTTTGCGATCTCTCTGAGGTTTT
This sequence comes from Hoplias malabaricus, assembly GCF_029633855.1. Lineage (NCBI taxonomy): Eukaryota > Metazoa > Chordata > Actinopteri > Characiformes > Erythrinidae > Hoplias > Hoplias malabaricus. Next base: position 59,546 of record NW_027100825.1, read on the forward strand.
TTTGTGAGCTTTGCGATCTCTCTGAGGCTTTTCTTGCGAGCTTTGCGATCTCTCTGAGTGTTTTGTGCATGCTGCGCGCTCTCTCTGAGGTTTTTTTGTGAGCTTTGCCATCTCTCTGAGGCTTTTCTTGCGAGCTTTGCGATCTCTGTGTGTTTTGTGCGTGCTACGCGATCTGTCTGAGGTTTTTTTTGTGAGCTTTGCGATCTCTCTGAGTATCTTGTGCATGCTGCGCGCTCTCTCTGAGTGTTTTGTGCATGCTGCGCGCTCTCTCTGAGGTTTTTTTGTGAGCTTTGCCATCTCTCTGAGGCTTTTCTTGCGAGCTTTGCGATCTCTGTGTGTTTTGTGCGTGCTACGCGATCTGTCTGAGTTTTTTTTTGTGAGCTTTGCGATCTCTCTGTGTGTTTTGTGCATGCTGCGCGATCTGTCTGAGGTTTTTTTTGTGAGCTTTGCGATCTCTCTGAGGGTTTTGTGCATGCTGCGCGATCTGTCTGAGGTTTTTTTTGCGAGCTTTGCGATCTCTCTGAGTGTTTTGTGCGTGCTGCGCGATCTGTCTGAGGTTTTTTTTTGTGAGCTTTGCGATCTCTCTGTGGGTTTTGTGCATGCTGCGCGATCTCTCTGAGGTTTTTCTTGCGAGCTTTGCGATCTCTCTGAGGTTTTTTTGTGAGCTTTGCGATCTGTCTGAGGCTTTTCTTGTGAGCTTTGCGATCTCTCTGAGGTTTTTTTGTGAGCTTTGCGATCTCTCTGAGTGTTTTGTGCGGGCTGCGCGCTCTCTCTGAGGTTTTTTTGTGAGCTTTGCGATCTCTCTGAGGCTTTTCTTGTGAGCTTTGCAATCTCTCTGTGTGTTTTGTGCGTGCTGTTCGATCTCTCTGAGGCTTTTCTTGTGAGCTTTGCGATCTCTCTGAGTGTTTTGTGCGTGCTGCGCCATCTCTCTGATGTTTTTTTGTGAGCTTTGCGATCTCTGTGTTTTTTTGCGAGCTTTGCGATCTCTCTGTGTGTTTTGTGCGTGCTGCGCGATCTCTCTGAGGCGTTTCTTGCGAGCTTTGCGATCTCTCTGAGGTTCTTTTGCGAGCTTTGCGATCTCTCTGTGTGTTTTGTGCGTGCTGCGCGATCTCTGAGGCTTTTCTTGCGAGCTTTGCGATCTCTCTGTGTGTTTTGTGCATGCTGCGTGATCTGTCTGAGTTTTTT
>NW_027100826.1:0-2500 GCF_029633855.1 Hoplias malabaricus
TGTACCAGCGCTGCTGGACTGCAGAAGTGTCCTGAGGAGTGCAGTGCGGTAGAGAGGCAGGAGCCAATGGTTACTGATTCACAGATGGATGAGGGGCTCTCTGATGAGGGTGATGTTGGGTCTCAGAGCACTCTTAGTGAACTGGACTCCTCTCAGGTAGAGCCCAATGGAGATGCTGAGGCTAAATCACAGGGACCTGCTCAGGTCGATCGGTCACTGTATAGTTTAGAAGAGGTGAATCATTTTTTAGATGAAACATATGGCAAACAGGTGAATGTTACAGATTTTTTCCCAGACGTAGATAAGTTTGTGAGATCAGTGGCGACGCTGCAGAAAAGTGTGGGCCTTGATGCCTTAAGTGAAAAGAAACGTTTTCGGCTGAAGAAGCATGTTACATTTATTCGGAAAAGTGCAAAGGTGGCGAAGAGAAAGTCTTCTAGCCTCCAGTGATCGGGGTGTCACACGTTCTCTTCTTTATCTTTGCTAGTTTTTCATTTTCTAGTTATTTTTTCTTCTTTAAATTTACAAATGGAAGCTTTGAGAGTGGGTTCTTTTAATATTAACGGAGGTAGAGACAGACGTAAGCGTGCTTTAGTGTTTGACAGTGTAAAATTGAAGGGACTGCATGTAATTTTTATTCAGGAAACACACAGCGATGTGCAGAATGAAGTTGACTGGGCAATGGAGTGGCAGGGGCAGCAGGTTCTTAGTCATGGAGTAACTTGAGCGCGGGGGTAGCCGTTCTTTTCTCTCCCTCGTCAGGAGCCAGGATTTTACACACAGTGGAGGTGGTGAAGGGCCGCCTCGTAGTGGTAAAAGCTGAAATCGAAAGCTCTTATTTTTATTTCATAAACATCTATGCCCCCAATATGGGACATGAACGCATTGTGTTTTTTAATACACTGAGGGATGTTTGAGGCAGTGCGCTAATGATGGGTGTTTTGTTGTTGGGGGAGACTGGAACTGTACAGTGGATTTCACTGTAGACAGAACTACTGAGGAACCACACACACAGTCCGCTGTGTGTCTGTCCAGGCTCCTAAAAGAGTTTGAGTTGTTGGACGTGTGGAGGGTGAAGAATTCTTCAGTGAGACAGTACACCTGGATGAAGGTCTCAGATGGTAGAGTCAGTGCTGCCCGGCTGGATCGGATTTATGTGTCCAAGCATTTTAGCAGTAGAATCACTGATAGCACATTTCTCCTTCGGGGTTCTCTGACCATCATTTAGTTTCAGTCACAATTAGTCTATCACACTTTTCTAGCACCCTCTTCATACTGGCATTTCAATGTGAAACTTCTACACGATGTTGAATTTGTGCTAAGTTTAAATTCTTTTGGGAACAGTGGAGGAAGGAGAAGGAGCGGTTTGATTATTTGAGGCAGTGGTGGGAAGTTGGGAAAGCACAAATACGGGTATTTTGTCAGCAATACACTGCTAGGTCTAGTATTAAGATTAAGCAGGTGATTCGGGATCTGGAGAAAGATATACAGTCTCTGGAGCTTGGTCTGACTGCGGACTGTGACTCCAGTGTTGTCAGGACTCTACAACGCAAAAAGTCAGAGCTGAGTTCTTTCCTTGATGAAAGGGTGAAGGGAGCCTTGGTTAGGTCCCGTTTCTGTTCTCTTGCAGACATGGATGCCCCAAGTGCTTTCTTCTTTAACCTGGAACGTTCAGTTGCTCAGCAAAAGAGGATGGCCTGTCTTCGTCTCCCAGACGGGCGAGTGTCTACAGACAATAAGGAAATGCGAAGATATGCTGTGGACTTTTACTCTGCCCTGTACTCTGCTGAACACTGTGACTCTGACTGCGCTGCCCAGCTTCTGGAGGGACTGCCTCAGCTGGACTCTGAGGCCAAGACTGCTCTGGACTCTGAACTGACTTTGAAAGAACTTACTGCGGCGATTGGGCAGCTCCACACTGGACGATCCCCAGGCATTGATGGACTTCCAGCTGACTTTTATAAACACTTTTGGGAATGTCTTGGGGTGATTTCTATGATGTAATTTGTGAATGCAGTAGGGATGGGGTTCTACCTGATTCGTGTTTGCGTGCTGTGTTATCGTTACTGTCAAAAAAAGGGGATTTGTCACTTTTAAAGAACTGGAGACCAGTCGCTCTTTTAACCACAGACTATAAGATTTTTTCCAAATGTCTGGCGAACAGACTTAAACACTCTCTCTCTGCCGTAGTGCATAAGGATCAGTCTTATTGTATCCCAGGCAGAACTATTATGGATAATTTGTTCTTGGTGCGGGACATTCTGGATCTTTGTAAGGTTTCTGGGAGATCTGTTGGGTTGATCGCTCTCGATCAAGAGAAGGCTTTTGATCGAGTTGATCACCAGTACCTTTTTAATGTTCTTAGAGTGTTTGGGGTTGGGGATGTTTTCTCAGGCTGGGTGAGGTTGCTGTATTCTGGGGCCTCCTGTATGGTGAAGGTGGGAGGTGGGCTAAGCAGACCAATTGGGGTTTCCCGTGGCATTAGGCAGGGGTGTCCGAT
>NW_027100826.1:7500-37500 GCF_029633855.1 Hoplias malabaricus
TTGAAGCAGGTTCATCGCCATCAGGGGGAGACCATCCACTGTGGTGTCGTCTGCAAACTCCAGCACCTTCACACTCAGGCCTCTTTATTATAGGGACAGCAGGAAAAGGACCTGAGAGAACACAGCCTGGTGGTAATCCAGTGCTGAGGGTCTGGACATACATGCATAGTTGGAGGGGGGGGGGTGTTTCTGATAAAGTGGCCAGTGGGTTGTGTAATGATTTAGTTTAAGTGCTGTATTCCACACTTGTGTTTGAAGGTTGAGGTAACTGATGTAACTGTGCTCAAGAGAGACTGTATGTGTATGTGTGTGTGTGTGTGTGTGTGTGTTCATATGATCACAGGCTCAAGCATGTGTTCGTGTATGATGTGAAGCTGAGAGGGTTGCCATGGCAATCTTGTTGCCATGGTAACCGGGTTCCCCTGGAGGGCCTGGCAGCTGTTGCCGTGGAGTAGCCATGGCAACCTGGGGCCAGAAGAGTGGGATGCCACCCTACACCAGAGAGAGAGAGAGGCTTTTTCCTTCGTCAATTTTATTGACCTCTCTCTCTCTCTCTCTCTCTCTCTCTCTCTCTAAATTTCTCTCTCTCTGTCAGAAGGCATAAAGAGTGATGAGCTGTATCCCTTCATTCTGACCTCCTTTATCCCTTTCATTTCTCCTACTCTGTGACCCTTCCTCTGCTGGTGAGGTGTTGTAATGTCCAATAAAGTTAAATCAGACACACTGAAGCTGTCCATGACCCCCCCCCCCCCTCCATACACTCACTAGAACTGTGTGTGTTTGTGTGTGTGTGTGTTTGTGTGTGTGTTTGTGTGTGTGTGTGTGTGTGTGTGTTGCTAAGTGCTAACAGGTAACTGTCACTACCTGAGCGTGCAGCTGTGGAGGACACAACACTGATTGGGGCATGTATAGGTGGTCTGGGGTGTCTACTGGCACCTTTCTCTACTGGACTCTATTGAACTCTACTGAACTCTACTGGACTCTTCTGAACTCTACTGGACTCTACTGGTCTCTAATGGTCTCTACTGGACTCTACTGGACTACTGTGTTCTACTGGATTCTACTGAACTCTACTGGACTCTGCTGGACTACTGTGTTCTATTGGACTCTACTGGTCTCTAGTGGACTCTACTGGTCTCTATTGGTCTCTACTGAACTCTACTGGTCTCTACTGAACTCTACTGGACTCTACTGGTCTCTACATTATTATGTTGAACTTTACTGGACTATACTGGTCTTTACTGGACTCTACTGAACTCTACTGGACTCTACTGGACTCTACTGGTTTCTATTGGTCTCTATTGAACTGTACTGGACTCTACTGGACTCCACTGGTCTCCACTGGTCTCTACTTGTCTCTACTGGACTCTACTGGTTGCTACTAGACTCTACTGGTTGCTACTAGACTCTACTGGACTCTACATGACTCAATTGAACTCTGCTGGACTCTACATGACTCTATTGAACTCTACTGAACTGGACTCTACTGGTCTCCACTGGTCTCTACTGGACTCTACTGGTTGCTACTAGACTCTACTGGTTGCTACTAGACTCTACTGGACTCTACATGACTCTATTGAACTCTGCTGGACTCTACATGACTCTATTGAACTCTACTGAACTGGACTCTACTGGACTCCACTGGTCTCTACTGGTCTCTATTGGACTCTACTAGACTCTACTGGTCTCTACTGGACTCTACTGGACTCTACTGGACTCTATTGAACTCTACTGGACTCTACTGAACTCTACTGGTCTCTGTTGGACTCTACTAGACTCTACTGGTCTCTACTGGATTCTACTGGACTCTACATGACTCTATTGAACTCTACTGGACTCCACTGAACTCTACTGGTCTCTGTTGGACTCTCCTAGACTCTAGTGGACTATACTGAACCCTACTGAACTCTATATGACTCTATTGAACTCTGCTGGACTCTACATGACTCTATTGAACTCTACTGAACTGGACTCTACTGAAATCTATTGGACTCTACTGGACTCCACTGAACTCTACTGGTCTCTATTGGACTCTACTAGACTCTACTGGACTCTACATGACTCTATTGAACTCTACTGGACTCTACTGAACTCTACTGGTCTCTGTTGGACTCTACTAGACTCTACTGGTCTCTACTGAACTCTACTCGACTCTACATGACTCTATTGAACTCTACTGGATTCTACTGAACTCTACTGCTCTCTACTGGACTCCACTGAACTCTACTGGTCTCTATTGGACTCCACTGAACTCTACTGGTCTCTATTGGACTCTACTAGACTCTACTGGTCTCTACTGAACTCTACTGGACTCTATTGAACTCTACTGAACTGGACTTTATTGAAATCTTCTGAACTCTTCCTGGATTCTATTGGACTCTACTGAACTCTACTGGACTCTACTCTATGGGGTTCTGGGGGTGGGGTCTAAGACTGTTTGAGGGTCTGGGGGTGGGGTCTAAGAGTGTACGGGGGCTGGGGGTGGGGTCAATGTTAATGGATCAGAAAATGAATTCATCACATCATTGAACTTTCCAAACAAGTTCTTCAACAGACACAGCACTCTCCATCTCTCCATTCCTCTATTTCTTCATCCCTCCATCCCTCCACTTCTCCTTTTTTACCCTGTGTTAACAATAATGCATGTTATTACTGAAACACACACACACACTTGCAGGCTCTGCCTCTCTTCCTCTGTATTCTTTCTTTCTTATTGTTCTTTATTTTATTTAATTTTATTTTATATTTCTTCAGGCTTCAGTTCCAGTAGTTAACACCAACACACTCGATGGTTCCCCCTACGTAAGAATCCCCACCTCCCTCTGTCTCTCCCCCTCTCTCTCTCTGTCTCTCTCTCCCTCTGTCTCTCCCCCTCTCTCTCTCTCCCTCTGTCTCTCCCCCTTTCTCTACCACACCCCCCCCCTCTCTCTCTCTTTCTCCTTCTGTCTCTCCCCCTTTCTCTACCACCCCCCTCTCTCTGTCTCTCCCCCTCTCTCTTTCTGTCTGTCCCCCTCTCTCTCTCTGTCTCTCCCCCTTTCTCTACCACCTCCCTCTCTCTCTCTTGCTGTCTCTCTCTCCCTCTGTCTCTCCCCCTTTCTGTCCCGCTGTCTCTCTCTCTCTCTCTCTCCCTCTCTCTCTCCCCCCCTCTCTCTCTGTCTCTCCCTGTCTCTCTCTCCCTCTGTCTCTCCCCCTTTCTGTCCCACTGTCTCTCTCTCCCTCTGTCTCTCCCCCTTTCTCTACCCCCCCCTCTCTCTCTCTCTCTCTGTCTCTCCCTCTCTCTGTCTCTCTCTCTCTCTCTCTCTCTCTCACTCACTCACTCTGCAGTTTGTTTCTTGTTTTTTGTTTGTCTATTTTTTCATTGTCTTCTCTCCATTTTCTCTTTATCTTTTCATCCCTCCGAGGTTCAGTCTCAGGGTCCTAAGACGATGTGTGTGTGTGTGTGTGTGTGTGTGTGTGTGTGTGTGTGTTTCTGTGTGTGTATATGGAGTGTGTGTGTGTGTTAAATCCAAATAAAGTATTATAAATGTGTGTGTGGCTTTAACAGTGATTAATTTAAAGGAATATTATTTATATTCCTAATACAAAATTATGTTCCTCTCTCTCTCTCTCTCTCTCTCTCTCTCTCTCTCTCTCTCTCTCTCTCTCTCTCAGATGAATGGGTTGAATGGTGAAGTGGAGTATGAGGAGATCACGTTGGAGAGGGTGAGTCTTCTATCCACAGCCCCTCCCAATCCACTCACGGCCCCTCCCAATCCACCCACAGCCCCTCCCAATCCACCCGCAGCTCCTCCCAATCCACCCGCAGCTCCTCCCAATCCACTCACGGCCCCTCCCAATCCACCCACAGCCCCTCCCAATCCACTCACGGCCCCTCCCAATCCACCCACAGCCCCTCCCAATCCACTCACGGCTCCTCCCAATCCACGCACAGCCCCCCCCAATCCACTCACAGCCCCTCCCAATCCACTCACAGCCCCTCCCAATCCACTCACAGCCCCTCCCAATCCACTCACGGCCCCTCCCAATCCACTCACGGCCCCTCCCAATCCACCCACAGCCCCTCCCAATCCACCCGCAGCTCCTCCCAATCCACTCACGGCCCCTCCCAATCCACCCACAGCCCCTCCCAATCCACTCACGGCTCCTCCCAATCCACTCACAGCCCCTCCCAATCCACTCACGGCTCCTCCCAATCCACTCACAGCCCCTCCCAATCCACTCACGGCCCCTCCCAATCCACCCGCAGCTCCTCCCAATCCACCCACAGCTCCTCCCAATCCACTCACGGCTCCTCCCAATCCACTCACAGCTCCTCCCAATCCACCCACAGCCCCTCCCAATCCACTCACGGCCCCTGCCAATCCACCCGCAGCTCCTCCCAATCCACTCACGGCCCCTCCCAATCCACCCGCAGCTCCTCCCAATCCACTCACGGCCCCTCCCAATCCACCCGCAGCTCCTCCCAATCCACCCACAGCTCCTCCCAATCCACCCACGGCTCCTCCCAATCCACGCACGGCTCCTCCCAATCCACGCACAGCCCCTCCCAATCCACGCACAGCCCCTCCCAATCCACCCACAGCCCCTCCCAATCCACCCACAGCCCCTCCCAATCCACCCGCAGCTCCTCCCAATCCACTCACGGCCCCTCCCAATCCACGCACGGCTCCTCCCAATCCACGCACAGCCCCTCCCAATCCATGCACAGCCCCTCCCAACCCACCCTCCTGAGGAGCCAATCACATCATAGAGAGGGGCCAATCAAGTCAAGGCAATTTAATCATTTCGAAAACACAATGTTAGAATAAAAGTCATGTGAAATTCACTGTTCACAAACACAGCCCACTTTACCCTCACTGAAAGTGTGTGTGTGTGTGTGTGTGTGTGTGTGTGTAGGGTAACTCTGGTCTGGGGTTCAGTATAGCTGGAGGGACAGATAACCCCCACGTAGGGGATGACCCCAGTATCTTCATCACCAAAATCATCCCTGGAGGAGCAGCTGCACAGGACGGGAGACTCAGGTAACACACACACACACACACACACACACACACACACACACACACTCACACTGAGTGAGTCTCAGCTCCCTGCTGGAGAGCTGAGGGATTACAGCAGTTTGGTCTCTGCCTTGTTTTATGGGTCGTGGTTGTGATGTCACAGCCCGCTGGGGCTTGTCTGTTTCTGATTGGTCAGAGCTGACCCGAGTCTCCTCCCCCAGGGTGAATGACAGTATCCTGTTTGTGAATGACATGGACGTGAGGGAGGTGACCCACTCGCAGGCAGTGGACTCTCTGAAGGAGGCGGGGCCCATCGTCCGGCTCTACATCCTGCGCCGCAAACCGGCCGCCGAGAAACTCAGCGAGATCAAACTCATCAAGGGGCCCAAGGGTGTGTGTGTGTGTGTGTGTGTGTGTCTGCATGTGTGTGTGTGTGTGTGTGTGTGTGTGAGACAGAAAGACATCTCATGATCTGTCCCACCAAGAGCTGTTAGCATCTATCAGTCCAACCAAACCACCTCACAGAAAGATCAATTAGGATCCATAGGTCCAACCAACCAAAAGTCAGTTTGGAGCTACAGGTCCAACCAGATCACATCACAGATGGATCATTTAGGATCCAAATTTATATAGATCCACCCAAATGACCACAGAGAATGATCTATCAAAATCTGCAGCTCCAACCAAACCACCTTGGTTAAAGGTCCAACTAATTCACCTCACCGCAAGATTTTTTAGAATCTATAGGTCCAACCAAAGTACCTCAGAGTAAGATCTGTGAGGATCTATAGGTTCTGATTTTGTGTGTGTGTGTTGCAGGACTGGGCTTCAGTATAGCCGGAGGTGTGGGGAACCAGCACGTTCCTGGTGACAACAGCATCTACGTCACCAAGATCATCGAAGGAGGAGCCGCACACAAAGACGGAAGGCTACAGATCGGTGACAAAATCCTGGCGGTGATTAACAGCTCAGACACTCACCACTGATTACCATTCAGCAGGAGGCTCTGGAGCATCTGCACATGAGTCATACAGTGGGATGGTGTAAAATATATATGGGTGTGTGTGTGTGTGTGTGTGTGTGTGCAGGTGAATAATGTGAGTTTAGAGGATGTAATGCACGAGGACGCCGTGGCGGCGCTGAAAAACACGGCAGAGGTGGTTTACCTGAGAGTCGCCAAAGCTACGAACCTGTACCCCCCCGACACCTACAACCCCCCAGATATCACCAGCTGTGAGTGAACACACACACACACACAAACACACATGAACACACATACCCACACACACACACACACACACACACACACATGAACACATACACAAACAAACACGTACACACACATATACACACACACACACATGAACACATATACACACACACACACACACGAACACACACACACACAGACACACACGACCACATACACACACACACACACACACACATGAACACATATATACACACACACACACACACGAACACACACACACACAGACACACACGACCACATACACACACACACACACACATGAATACATATACACACACACACACACACGAACACACACACACACGAACACGTACACACACATATACACACACACACACATGAACACATATATATACACACACACACAGACACACACGACCACATACACACACACACACACACACACACATGAATACATATACACACACACACACACACACACACACGAACAAATATATACACACACACACACACACACACACACATGAACACATACACACACACACACATATACACACACACACATACACACACATGAACACATACACACACACACACACACACACATGAACACACACACACACATGAACACATACACACACACACACACACATGAACACATACACACACACACACACATGAACACACACACACACACATGAACACATACACACACACACGAACAAATATATATATATATATACACACACACATGAACACATATACACACACACGAACACATACACACACACACATGCGCATACACACACACACACACACACACACACACGAACAAATATATATATATATATATACACACACACACATGAACACATATACACACACACATGAACACATATACACACACACGAACACATACACACACACACATGCGCATACACACACACACACACACACACGAACAAATATATATATATATATATACACACACACATGAACACATATACACACACACGAACACATACACACACACACATGCGCATACACACACACACACACACACACACACACACACACGAACACATACACACACACACACATATACACACACACACACACACATGAACACATACACACACACACACATATACATACACACACATGAACACATACACACACACACACACACACATGAACACACACACACACACACACACATGAACACACACACACACACACACACACATGAACACATATACACACACACACACATGAACACATACACACACACACACACACACACACACACACACATGAACACATACACACACACACACACACACACACATACACACACACACACATAGATGTAAGTGGTATTGATGATAATGTGTGTGTGCAGCGTACTCTCCTCACATGGACGACATGGGGCACGGTTACCTGTCGGATTACCCACAAACCCTCACTCCCACGTCACCACGGCGATACTCCCCCATCCCCAAGGGCATGCTGCTAGGGGACGAGGACATCCCCAGGTGAGACCAGTGCACACACACCTCTCCTCACACTAGGAGGTCCATACTTCTCTGTCGCTGTGTTTCCACCCAAAACCTTCCAAAATGTTCTGCGTAATAAAGGAACATCAGCAGGAAAAATACAGAAGAGTCATGTTTCCATCCGTGAATAAACTTTTCCTTTTGTGAATAAACTCCAGGGGGCGTGGGCCCCTGCGTAGAGAGGACAGGTGAGGAACTGGGGGAGTGTGTTAAAAGCCTGTGGTTGCAGGGTGAGTGCGAGGCTCTGGGGGGCGCCGTCTGAAGCAGCTCAGACCTCATCTTTATTCAACACTATTCCATCACTCTTTTAGACTCTTCCACCGCCATCGAGTGTAAAACTCTGTGTGTTTTTGGGTGTTTTTCTGAAATTTGGGTCTTTCTCACACACACACACACACACACACACACACACACACACACACACAGACACACACACAGGGTTCACTAGAAGTGTTTGCTGAGATAATCCCAGCACCACATCCTCAATAAATCTATACAGTGTGTGAGAGGCTGAGAGACACCACTCCAAATAAACCCCAGTCCTGAGCTCCACTGTGTACAGATCAGTAACCTGTACAAACTCTCTCTCTCTCTCTGTCTCTCTCTCTCTGTGTCTCTTTCTCTGTGTCTCTCTCTCTCCCTCTCTCTAAGGGAGCCGAGGCGGGTGTTGATACACCGTGGTTTGTCAGGGTTGGGGTTTAACATCGTCGGAGGAGAGGACGGAGAGGGAATTTTTATCTCCTTCATTTTAGCCGGAGGACCGGCCGATCTGAGCGGAGAACTGAGGAAGGGAGACCAGATCCTGAGTGTGAGGACACACCCACACACACACACACACACACATACACATATCTCTATGTACTTGTAAAACAGCTCAAGGCTGTGTGTGTGTGTGTGTGTGTGTGTGTGTGTGTAGGTAAACGGTGTAGATTTAAGGCATGCGACCCATGAGCAGGCTGCAGCGGCGCTGAAGAACGCAGGACAGACTGTCACCATCATCGCTCAGTACAGACCAGAAGGTGAGACTTTATAAACCATTACTGCTCATTACAAACCAGTACAGACCACTACAGACCACCACTGATTGCTGACAACAACAGACCACTACAGACCATTACTGCTCATTACCACGCATTACCTACCACAACAGATCTCTACTGACATTACTGCCCATTACTGACCACAACAGACTGGTACAGACCACTACAGACTACTACTGAACACAGCAGACCACTACAGATCATTACTGACCAGAGATGACCACTACAGACGATTACTGACCACAACAGACTAGTACAGACCACTACAGACCACCACTGATCATTACTGACCAGAACAGACAACTACTGCCCATTACTGACCACTACAAACCAGTACAGACCACTACTGACTGACAAGAACAGACCACTACTACCCACTACTGACCACAACAGACCATTACTGACATTACCACGCATTACCTACCACAACAGATCTCTACTGACATTACTGCCCATTACTGACCACAACAGACTGGTACAGACCACTACAGAACACCACTGATCATTACTGACCAGAACAGACAACTACTGCCCATTACTGACCACTACAAACCAGTACAGACCACTACTGACTGACAAGAACAGACCACTACTACCCACTACTGACCACAACAGACCATTACTGACATTACCACGCATTACCTACCACAACAGATCTCTACTGACATTACTGCCCATTACTGACCACAACAGACTGGTACAGACCACTACAGACTACTACTGAACACAGCAGACCACTACAGATCATTACTGACCAGAGATGACCACTACAGACGATTACTGACCACAACAGACTAGTACAGACCACTACAGACCACCACTGATCATTACTGACCAGAACAGACAACTACTGCCCATTACTGACCACAACAGACTAGTACAGACCACTACATATTATTACTGACCACAGCAGAGCACTACAGACCATTACTGACCATTACTGACCACAACAGACCACTACAGACCATTACTAACCACAGCAGACCATTACAGACCATCACTGATTGTTACTGACAAGAACAGACCACTACAGACAACTACGGATCATTACTGCTTATTACTGACCACTAAATATCATTACTGTCCATTACTGACCACAACAGATCACTACTGACATTACTACCCATTACTGACCACAACAGACTAGTACAGACCATTACTGCGCATTACTGACCACAACAGACTAGTACAGACCATTACTGTGCATTACTGACCACAACAGACTAGTACAGATTGCTACAGACCACCACTGATCGTTACTGACAAGAACAGAGAACTACTGCCCATTACTGACCATAACAGACTAGTACAGACCACTACAGACCATTACCATACACATTAATGCTCATTAATGACCACAGCAGAGCACTACAGACCATTACTGCTCATTACTGAGCACAACAGACCACTACAGACCGGTACAGACCACTACAAACTGTCACAGACTAGAAGAGACCAATACAGACCTTTACTGAATAGGCCTTTATTTACAGTACTGTGTGTGTGTGTGTGTGTGTGTGTGTGTGTGTGTGTGTGTACAGAGTACAGTCGGTTTGAGGCGAAAATCCATGATCTGAGGGAACAGCTGATGAACAGCAGCATGGGCTCGGGAACTACGTCCCTGAGGACCAGCAAGAGGAGCTTCTACATCAGGTACAAGCACTGACCACCGGGGAGCAGCATTACACACACATCACTGGAGTATGTGCCTCAGTTAAATGTAATTGTGCCCCTAAGACTGACTGGGCAGCAGCACTACCCCTCTAAAAAAACACCCCACTGCCCCCTCACACTCAGCTTCTACTGTAGATACCACCCCACTGCCCCTCACACTCAGCTCCTACAGTAGATACCACCCCACTGACCCCTCACACTCAGCTCCTACAGGAGATACCACCCCACTGCCCCTCACACTCAGCTCCTACAGTAGATACCACCCCACTGACCCCTCACACTCAGCTCCTACTGTAGATACCACCCCACTGACCCCTCACACTCAGCTCCTACAGTAGATACCACCCCACTGACCCCTCACACTCAGCTCCTACAGGAGATACCACCCCACTGCCCCTCACACTCAGCTCCTACTGTAGATACCACCCACTGCCCCTCACACTCAGCTCCTACTGTAGATACCACCCCACTGACCCCTCACACTCAGCTCCTACAGTAGATACCACCCCACTGACCCCTCACACTCAGCTCCTACAGTAGATACCACCCCACTGACCCCTCACACTCAGCTCCTACAGGAGATACCACCCCACTGCCCCTCACACTCAGCTCCTACTGTAGATACCACCCACTGCCCCTCACACTCAGCTTCTACTGTAGATACCACCCCACTGACCCCTCACACTCAGCTCCTACAGTAGATACCACCCCACTGACCCCTCACACTCAGCTCCTACAGGAGATACCACCCCACTGACCCCTCACACTCAGCTCCTACTATAGATACCACCCACTGCCCCTCACACTCAGCTTCTACTGTAGATACCACCCCACTGCCCCTCACACTCAGCTCCTACAGTAGATACCACCCCACTGACCCCTCACACTCAGCTCCTACAGGAGATACCACCCCACTGCCCCTCACACTCAGCTCCTACAGTAGATACCACCCCACTGACCCCTCACACTCAGCTTCTACTGTAGATACCACCCCACTGCCCCTCACACTCAGCTCCTACAGTAGATACCACCCCACTGACCCCTCACACTCAGCTCCTACAGGAGATACCACCCCACTGCCCCTCACACTCAGCTCCTACAGTAGATACCACCCCACTGCCCCTCACACTCAGCTCCTACAGGAGATACCACCCCACTGCCCACTCACACTCAGCTCCTACAGGAGATACCACCCCACTGCCCCTCACACTCAGCTCCTACAGGAGATACCACCCCACTGCCCCTCACACTCAGCTCCTACAGTAGATACCACCCCACTGCCCCTCACACTCAGCTCCTACAGGAGATACCACCCCACTGCCCACTCACACTCAGCTCCTACAGGAGATACCACCCCACTGCCCCTCACACTCAGCTCCTACAGTAGATACCACCCCACTGACCCCTCACACTCAGCTCCTACAGGAGATACCACCCCACTGCCCCTCACACTCAGCTCCTACAGTAGATACCACCCCACTGCCCCTCACACTCAGCTCCTACAGGAGATACCACCCCACTGCCCACTCACACTCAGCTCCTACAGGAGATACCACCCCACTGCCCCTCACACTCAGCTCCTACAGGAGATACCACCCCACTGACCCTTCACACTCAGCTCCTACAGTAGATACCACCCCACTGCCCACTCACACTCAGCTCCTACAGGAGATACCACCCCACTGCCCCTCACACTCAGCTCCTACAGGAGATACCACCCCACTGCCCACTCACACTCAGCTCCTACAGGAGATACCACCCCACTGCCCACTCACACTCAGCTCCTACAGGAGATACCACCCCACTCACCCTCACACTCAGCTCCTACAGGAGATACCTCCCCACTGCCCCTCACACTCAACTCCTACAGGAGATACCACCCCACACACCCTCACACTCAGCTCCTACAGGAGATACCACTCCACTGACCCCTCACACTCAGCTCCTACACTAGATACCACTCCACTGACCCCTCACACTCAGCTCCTACAGGAGATACCACCCCACTGCCCACTCACACTCAACTCCTACAGGAGATACCACCCCACTCACCCTCACACTCAGCTCCTACAGGAGATACCACCCCACAGCCCCCTCACACTCAGCTCCTACAGGAGATACCACTCCACTGACCCCTCACACTCAGCTCCTACACTAGATACCACTCCACTGACCCCTCACACTCAGCTCCTACAGGAGATACCACCCCACTGCCCCTCACACTCAGCTCCTACAGGAGATACCACCCCACAGCCCCCTCACACTCAGCTCCTACAGGAGATACCACTCCACTGACCCCTCACACTCAGCTCCTACACTAGATACCACCCCACTGTCCCTCACACTCAGCTCCTACAGGAGATACCACTCCACTGACCCCTCACACTCAGCTCCTACACTAGATACCACCCCACTGTCCCTCACACTCAGCTCCTACAGGAGATACCACCCCACTGCCCCTCACACTCAGCTCCTACACTAGATACCACTCCACTGACCCCTCACACTCAGCTCCTACAGGAGATACCACCCCACTGACCCCTCACACTCAGCTCCTACAGGAGATACCACCCCACAGCCCCCTCACACTCAGCTCCTACAGGAGATACCACCCCACTCACCCTCACACTCAGCTCCTACAGGAGATACCACCCCACTGCCCCTCACACTCAGCTCCTACAGGAGATACCACCCCACTGCCCACTCACACTCAGCTCCTACAGGAGATACCACCCCACAGCCCCCTCACACTCAGCTCCTACAGGAGATACCACCCCACTGCCCCTCACACTCAGCTCCTACACTAGATACCACCCCACTGCCCCTCACACTCGGCTCCTACACTAGATACCACCCCACTGACCCCTCACACTCAGCTCCTACAGGAGATACCACCCCACTGCCCCTCACACTCAGCTCCTACAGTAGATACCACCCCACTGACCCCTCACACTCAGCTCCTACAGGAGATACCACCCCACTGCCCCTCACACTCAGCTCCTACACTAGATACCACCCCACTGCCCCTCACACTCAGCTCCTACACTAGATACCACGCCACTGACCCCTCACACTCAGCTCCTACAGGAGATACCACCCCACTGCCCCTCACACTCAGCTCCTACACTAGATACCACGCCACTGACCCCTCACACTCAGCTCCTACAGGAGATACCACGCCACTGACCCCTCACACTCAGCTCCTACTGTAGATACCACGCCACTGACCCCTCACACTCAGCTCCTACACTAGATACCACTCCACTGACCCTCACACTCAGCTCCTACAGTAGATACCACCCCACTGCCCCTCACACTCAGCTCCTACACTAGATACCACTCCACTGACCCTCACACTCAGCTCCTACAGGAGATACCACCCCACTGACCCTCACACTCAGCTCCTACAGGAGATACCACCCCACTGCCCACTCACACTCAGCTCCTACAGTAGATACCACCCCACTGACCCCTCACACTCAGCTCCTACACTAGATACCACCCCACTGACCCCTCACACTCAGCTCCTACACTAGATACCACCCCACTGACCCCTCACACTCAGCTCCTATATTATATACCACCCCACTGCCACTACATTGTGGCACCTGGTCGAATTCCACCCTAAAAATGCAGCTCTAAAATACTGGTGCTTTATTGTAATAATCAGAATTTTATTGGCTATGGTGATGGTGCTGAATCCTGCTCTAAACCCTCCCCCCACCCCCCATCCCCAGAGCTCTGTTTGATTACGATAAGACGGCGGATGGAGGGTATCTGAGTCAGGCCGTCAGTTTCCGCTTTGGAGACATCCTGCACGTTCTGGACTGCAGTGACGAGGAGTGGTGGCAGGCTCGCCGTCTCTCGCCTCATGGTGACCTGGAGGAGGCTGGGTACATCCCCAGCAAGAGGAGGTATTACAGACCACCACAAACTAGTACAGACCACCACAGACCAGTACATACCACCACAGACCATTACAGGCTACCACAGACCAGTACAGACAACCACAGGGCAGGACAGACCACCACAGACCACTACAGACCACCACGGACCAGTACAGACCACCACAGGGCCGGACAGACCATTACAGACCAGTACAGACTACCACAGACCAGTACAGACTACCACAGACCAGAACAAACCACCACAGTGCAGGACAGACCACCACAGTGCAAGACAGGCCACCACAGACCAGTACAGGCTACCACAGACCAGTACAGACTACCACAGACCAGTACAGACTACCACAGACCAGTATAGACCACGACAAGGCAGGACAGACCATTACAGACTACCACAGACCAGTACAAATCACCACAGTGCAGGACAGACCACCACAGGGCAGGACAGACCACTACAGACCAGTATAGACTACCACAGACCAGTACAGACTACCACAGACCAGAACAAATCACCACAGTGCAGGACAGGCCACCACAGTGCAGGACAGGCCACCACAGACCAGTACAGACTACCACAGACCAGTACAGACCACCACAGACCAGTATAGACCATGACAGGGCAGGACAGACCATTACAGACTACCACAGACCAGTACAAATCACCACAGTGCATGACAGACCACCACAGACCAGGACAGACCACCACAAATGAGGACAGACTACCACAGAGCAGTACATATCACAACAGACCCGTGCAGATAAATACAGTCCAGTACAGTATTGTTGATTGTTTACAGTTTATTTTGTATTGATCTGAGACGGAAGTGTTTTGTAACTATGATGTCTCTCTCTCTCTCTCTCTCTCTCTCTCTCTCTCTCTTTGTTTCTCTCTCTCTCTCTTTCTGTGTGTGTGTATGTGTGTGTTAGAGTGGAGAGGAAGGAGTGGTCTCGCCTCCGGTCGAAAGGGAGGGACAGCATCGGTAAGACACCACACACACACACACACACACACACACACACACCACACACACACACTCCCACACACAAACACACACAAAATAACTGTCAGTGTTTGTGTTTTGTCTGCTAATAACAAAGAATGTGTGTGTGTGTGTGTGTGTGTGTGTTCCAGGGCGTGACGACTACATTCAGAGTTATGAGATTGTAACACAGATAGAAGGTGAGTATATAATAATAACAACAACAAAATGAAATGTGTAGCAGCTCTGTGTTGAGAATGCTATAATAATAAATAATAATTATTATAATATTTCCCCATTCCCTTGTTCCCAGTGCACTACGCTCGGCCCATCATCATCCTCGGCCCGATGAAGGACCGCGTTAATGACGACCTGCTCTCAGAGTTTCCCGACAAGTTCGGGTCCTGCGTCCCCCGTAAGTGACCCCCGTCACCGTGGCAATGACCTCATGTTTAACACGTGTATTTGTTAAAACACTGCAGTCTTCTGTTCCACTTCCTGTGGATGGCACCTCGCTGCTCAGAAACGTGGCTTCGGCTCCAGAACGAGTCTGTGGTGTTTTATTCACTCTGTGCTGTGTTGTTGTAAAAACGTGACCCCTGGCACACGTAAGACCAGGGTTAGATTTGCGTGCGCCTCACTGACCTGCGCAATGACTCCCCGCAGATACGACGCGGCCGAAGCGGGAGTACGAGGCGGACGGGCGGGATTACCACTTTGTGTCCTCACGGGAACAGATGGAGAAGGACATCCAGAGCCATCGCTTCATCGAAGCCGGGCAGTACAACAGCCACCTGTATGGGACGAGCGTCCAGAGCGTGAGGGAGGTGGCCGAACAGGTGAGCGATGGGGGACGGGGGGTGACGGAGACAGGGACCATCTGACCCTTAAACACATGAGATTTTCTTTGGCCTTTACTCACCTTAAACAAAGGGTGTGATGTTTTCACAGCAGTGGGTTTGGACCTACAGGTGCCTAATCTGTGTGTGTGTGTGTGTGTGTGTGTGTGTGTGTGTGTGTGTGTGTGAGCAGCAGGGGAAACACTGTATCCTGGATGTTTCTGCGAATGCTGTCAGGAGGCTGCAGGCGGCGCAGCTGCACCCTATCGTTGTCTTCATCCGCCCGACCTCCATGCAGAACTTACTGTGAGCTCACGCACCTCCGCTGTGTAAAAAAGACCGTCTCATGTTTAGGGAGTGTGTTCAGTCTGTAGACCCTCCAGCAGGGGGAGCTGTGTAAAATAGACCCTCTCACGTTTAGGGAGTGTGTTCAGTCTGTAGACCCTCCAGCAGGGGGAGCTGTGTAAAACAGACCCTCTCATGTTTAGGGAGTGTGTTCAGTCTGTAGACCCTCCAGCAGGGGGTGCTGTGTAAAACAGACCCTCTCATGTTTAGGGAGTGTGTTCAGTCTGTAGACCCTCCAGCAGGGGGAGCTGTGTAAAACAGACCCTCTCATGTTTAGGGAGTGTGTTCAGTCTGTAGACCATCCAGCAGGGGGAGCTGTGTAAAACAGACCCTCTCATGTTTAGGGAGTGTGTTCAGTCTGTAGACCATCCAGCAGGGGGAGCTGTATAAAACAGACCCTCTCATGTTTAGGGAGTGTGTTCAGTCTGTAGACCATCCAGCAGGGGGCGCTGTGTAAAACAGACCCTCTCATGTTTAGGGAGTGTGTTCAGTCTGTAGACCCTCCACCAGGGGGCGCTATGTAGAACAGACCCTCTCACATTTAGGGAGTGTGTTCAGTCTGTAGACCATCCAGCAGGGGGCGCTGTGTAAAACAGACCCTCTCATGTTTAGGGAGTGTGTTCAGTCTGTAGACCCTCCACCAGGGGGCGCTATGTAGAACAGACCCTCTCACATTTAGGGAGTGTGTTCAGTCTGTAGACCCTCCACCAGGGGGCGCTATGTAGAACAGACCCTCTCACATTTAGGGATCATGTTCAGTATGTAGACCTGTAGACCCTCCAGCAGGGGGCGCTGTGTAAAACAGACCCTCTCATGTTTAGGGAGTGTGTTCAGTCTGTAGACCCTCCAGCAGGGGGCGCTGTGTAAAACAGACCCTCTCATGTTTAGGGAGTGTGTTCAGTCTGTAGACCCTCCAGCAGGGGGCGCTGTGTAAAACAGACCCTCTCATGTTTAGGGAGTGTGTTCAGTCTGTAGACCCTCCAGCAGGGGGCGCTGTGTAAAACAGACCCTCTCATGTTTAGGGAGTGTGTTCAGTCTGTAGACCATCCAGCAGGGGGCGCTGTGTAAAACAGACCCTCTCATGTTTAGGGAGTGTGTTCAGTCTGTAGACCATCCAGCAGGGGGAGCTGTGTAAAACAGACCCTCTCATGTTTAGGGAGTGTGTTCAGTCTGTAGACCCTCCACCAGGGGGCGCTGTGTAAAACAGACCCTCTCACATTTAGGGAGCGTGTTCAGTATGTAGACCTGTAGACCATCCAGCAGGGGGAGCTGTGTAGATGTGAATCATTTAAAATCATTTTAAAGAAACTAGTTTACACTCTTAACTATGCTTACATGAGAGCAGAAACAAGAGAGTTACTCTGCTTTATATTTTTACATTACATCTCTTAACGTGTGTGTGTGTGTGTGTGTGTGTGTGTGTGTGTTCAGTGATATTAATAAGCGCCTGACGGAGGAACAGGCCAAAAGAGCTATGGACCGAGCCATCAAACTGGAGCAAGACTTCATTGAGTGTTTCACAGGTAAAACATCACCATAACATCATAATAACATCTGTATAACATTCAAACAACAACACTGAATCATCATCAAAACATCTCTACAACTTCTGCATAACATCCCAATAAACATCTCCATCACAGCTGCATAACAGCTGCACAACGTCACCATAACATTTACATAACATCTGCAGTGGCAGTGTCGCCCTAACATTTACATAACATATGCACAATGCCGCCTAACATTTACTGAACATCTGCACAGCGTCGCCCTAACATTTACATAACATCAGAATAACGTCACCCTAACATTTACATAACATCTGCACAACATCGCCCTAACATTTACTTAACATCTGCACAATGTCGCCCTAACATTTACATAACATTTACATAACATCTGCATAGCGTCACCCTAACATTTACTTAACATCTGCACAATGTCACCATAACATTTACATAACATCTGCACAGTGTTGCCCTAACATTTAAATAACATCTGCACAACGTCGCCCTAACATTTACTTAACATCTGCATAACGTCGCCCTAACATTTACATAACACCTGCACTACGTCGCCCTAACATTTACTTAACATCTGCACAATGTCGCCCTAACATTTACATAACATCTGCATGTCACCATAACATTTACTTAACATCTGCACAATGTTGCCCTAACATTTACATAACATCTGCACAACGTCACCATAACATTTACATAACATCTGCACAGTGTTGCCCTAACATTTACATAATATCTGCACAACGTCACCAAAACATTTACATAACATCTGCACAGTGTCGCCCTAACATTTACATAATATCTGCTCAACGTCGCCATAACATTTACTTAACATCTGCACAATGTTGCCCTAACATTTACATAACATCTGCACAACATCACCATAACATTTACATAACATCTGCACAGTGTCGCCCTAACATTTACATAATGACTGCACAACGTCACCCTAACATTTACTTAACATCTGCACAACATCACCCTAACATTTACATAACATCTGCACAATGTCACCATAACATTTACATAACATCTGCACAACATCACCCTAACATTTACATAACATCTGCACAATGTCACCATAACATTTACATAACATCTGCACAGCGTCACCATAACATTTACATAACATCTGCACAATGTCACCTTAACATTTACATAGCATCTGCACGTCACCATAACATTTACATAACATCTGCACTACGTCGCCCTAACATTTACTTAACATCTGCACAATGTCGCCCTAACATTTACATAACATCTGCATGTCACCATAACATTTACTTAACATCTGCACAATGTTGCCCTAACATTTACATAACATCTGCACAATGTTGCCCTAACATTTACATAACATCTGCACAACGTCACCATAACATTTACATAACATCTGCGCAGTGTTGCCCTAACATTTACATAATAACTGCACAACGTCACAATAACATTTACATAACATCTGCACAGTGTCGCCCTAACATTTACATAACATCTGCACATCGTCGCCCTAACATTTACTTAACATCTGCACAATGCCGCCCTAACATTTACATAACATCTGCACAACGTCGCCCTAACATTTACTTAACATCTGCACAATGCCGCCCTAACATTTACATAACACCTGCACTACGTCGCCCTAACATTTACTTAACATCTGCACAATGCCGCCCTAACATTTACTTAACATCTGCATAACGTCACCCTAACATTTACATAACATCTGCACAGTGTCGCCCTAACATTTACTTAACATCTGCATAACGTCACCCTAACATTTACATAACATCTGCACAGTGTCACCATAACATTTACATAACATCTGCACAATGTCGCCTTAACATTTACATAGCATCTGCTCATCACCATAACATTTACATAACATCTGCACAACGTAAAGTGTAACAACTTTTAAACATTTAATCATTTAAACAATATCAACAATGCATTTTAAACAGCATGATGATAACATCATAACCTCTAGAGATAACATCCAGACACTGTCACACTAACCGATGTGTGTGTGTGTGTGTGTGTGTGTAGGTATCGTGGAGGGCGACAGCTTTGAGGAAATCTACCACCGCATCAAATCTGTGATTGAGGAGCAGTCAGGACCATACATCTGGATACCAGCACGAGAACGGCTGTAAAACACACTCTGTCTCCCTCTCACACACACACACACAAACACACACACACGCACACGCACAGACCTGTGGGACGCAGAGAGTGAAGGAGCTCCTCATCATCCTTACAATGACTTGAATCAATACGAATAAACCCAGACTCTCTCTTTCTCTCTCTCTCTCTCTCTCTCTCTCTCTCTCTCCTGTTTTGCTGCTTCCATCGCTACCTTAAAGCCGTGTTGAACTTATCAGGATCAAACTGATGGAACTGATCTCAGAGGAACAGAGGAGCAGAACATGGAGAATGACAAGAACGGACAGATTCTGAAAAAATGAGAGAGAGAGAGAGAGAGAGAGAGAGAGAGAGAGAGAGAGAGAGAGAGAGAGAGAGGAGTGAGTAAATGGAGGAGAAAGAGACCAATGGAGAAAAATTGCTGTTTGTGGACTTTCACAATCCTCAGCATTGCTCACAGAGAGGACAGTGGTTGCCGTGGCGATGAGTCAGGTGACTGTGTTCATGGTGATCATGGCAATGTGTTTAATGATTGTTTCCATGATGAGGGGTACTTTCTTCCGATGGTGTGATTGAGTAAAACAGAGCAAAGAAAAAAGAAAGGAAGAATGGCAATAGGAGAGAGAGATCAGAGGAGCACTCAGCACTTTACTGATACACACTTACACCCCCATCACACACACACACACACACACACACTCAGAACTAACACCCATTTCAAATAAATATACATGCTAATGTGGCTAACGCTGTCTGGAATCTAGTGTCCGCAGATTAGCATGGTGCTAAAGCCATCAGGCTAATAAGCAACTATTCACTTCCATTCATTATTAGCCACATTAGCATGTTTAATTCAGTTTCCTTATTTACAAACACACATTCACAATGAATAGTGCTAACAGATATGCTAATGTTGCCAACAATGAATAAAACCTAGTTGTCATTCGTTAGTGTTAGCGTGGTGGATTAGCAATGTGCTAATTCTGAGGCTATTCACTTTCATTTGTTAGCAAGATCAGCATGATTACATGACTGGACTATTCAAATACACACGCACAGATATAGGCACTGTCTAAAGTACTGTACATGCTAATTTTGCTAATATAATGGAAGCTATCCATGAATTAGCATGTTGTTCATGCTGGCTATAACATTCTGGCATTCATTCTTACTTGGCAACATTAGCATGTATTTGCTTACACACACACACACACACATACACATAAATATAGTATTGTATGTCTATAAACAATACACACTGGTATAAAGTTTAATCCGTGTGTGAATCCTCAACGCTCCGGGTGTGAATGAGTGAGTGAGTGAGGGTGTGAGTGAGTGAGTGCATGCTTGAGGGAGTGTGTGTGTGAGACGGTGTGTGCGCAAGCGTGTGTGTTCTGTATAGGGCTACTGTTTACACGCAGTTCTACTCTAATCTGCTGTGTCTGCACAATACTGGGTTTCATGGGTGTGGGGGGGGTTGTTTCTCTTTAAATAAAAATAAGTCGCTGAACGACTGAAGAGAGGTGGCGTCTAAAGCGACAGATCAGTGACCGACTGCGTTTCTGAAGAGACCAGAGAGTCCAGGAGGAGTAGTTTTGGACCCTGCTACGTCCTGTTAAAGGGGAGTTGTGGGTAATTGCAGTCCTTTGTGGTTTGTTTACGTTCAGAAGCTGGAGCAGGAATAGAGCAACATCCTCATCTCCGTTGGTGCTTTTCAGCGTTTGGAGTCTTTCCATCGTCTAAAATGGTCTAACCCCCAGATGGCATTTCTCTGCCGTGAGCAGAGGTAAGTCAAACAGTGAATAAACACTTACAGACAATTTACATTTCGGCCACCAACAAGATACAGTCACTTCTTACTCACACACACCGCTCCACATTAAAAGATACAGTCGCTTCTTACTCGCACACACCGCTCCACCTTAAAAGATACAGTCGCTTCTTACTCACACACACACCGCTCCACCTTAAAAGATACAGTCGCTTCTTACTCACACACACCGCTCCACCTTAAAAGATACAGTCGCTTCTTACTCACACACACCGCTCCACCTTAAAAGATACAGTCACTTCTTACTCACACACACCGCTCCACCTTAAAAGATACAGTCGCTTCTTACTCACACACACCGCTCCACCTTAAAAGATACAGTCGCTTCTTACTCACACACACCGCTCCACATTAAAAGATACAGTCGCTTCTTACTCACACACACACCGCTCCACCTTAAAAGATACAGTCGCTTCTTACTCACACACACCGCTCCACCTTAAAAGATACAGTCACTTCTTACTCACACACACCGCTCCACCTTAAAAGATAGTCGCTTCTTACTCACACACCGCTCCACCTTAAAAGATACAGTCGCTTCTTACTCACACACACCGCTCCACCTTAAAAGATACAGTCGCTTCTTACTCACACACACACCGCTCCACATTAAAAGATACAGTCGCTTCTTACTCACACACACCGCTCCACTTTAAAAGATACAGTCTCTTCTTACTCACACACACCGCTCTACCTTAAAAGACATGGAGATGCTGAACGTAAACACACCAGAGAGAACTGCAGTTCCCCACAATCGTATACGTTCCAGTTACAGGGACACCAGTAAAATGTTCAGGGCTGTTTGTCTCCCGGACCAGGCATGAGAAACTCTGGTATATACATCAAGTGTCAATCTAAATCCACCCACCAATCAGATAACAGCTGGACACTTCGAGACAAATGGTGGTGTATGCTACAGGAACCACACAATGTGTGTCAGCGGTGGAACCTTATGAACAAACACTAGGTCACAATAAAGAGTTAAAGCATCACTATGTAATATTTTTCCCTTAAAATTACTGCTTCAAAATCATTGTGATGCTCCACTGAGCTGTAAGAGGGAGAGTAGAGCCTCTGCTGATGCTACTGCACTATGTAACTTCAGGAGGAGGGTAGGATTGTACAGTGGAGAATTGACATGTTTACAGCAGGGTTTTGGTGATATGGCAGGGTTCAAACGCAGTGGGACCGAGGTGTTTTGTGTCTAAGCTAAGCTTCTTTAGCTTTAATACTGGAGCTACGGGGGTAATGCAGCTAAAAAGCAGTGGAATCCTGTGGATGAGCATTGCTATTGTTTTTAGCCGTGTGCTAATGTACTTTACTCCATGTTTATAGTGTGTTTACAGTGTGTTACACAGAGTCTGAAATCACATAATTACAGACTCCTGAAGGTCTCCACACAACATACGATGCTAACTGGTTTATACAAGCTTCCATTAATAGTTAGCGACATTAGCCTCGTAGCTCCAGGGCTAAACTTAACTTTGTCTCAGCTGATGGTGTAAAAAAGGAGGAAGCAGTAATTTTAGTTGAATCTGTCGCTTTATAACGCCACGGAGTGAAGAGGAAACACAGAGAGACACTAAAACTGAGTTTAGCGGCTGGAGTCGGAGGAGCTCTGTGATTTATTACTGATTTCTGATGATTTCTTTGGGGTTTATTGATTTCTTTTCTGGTTTGTTTTGGTTCCTGTGTGGGGAGGGGCTGGTTTTGTATAATTGTAAAGGAACAACAGCGTCAGGTTTGACTATATTACTGTACATAGAGACGTCTGTGACTGTAATCTCACGGGGCTTTGAATACTTCTGTAGAATCAGGGCATATTCATACGGCAAACGAGCGTCTGTCTGAGCCACAACTACAGTAAACTCCACAGCGGCTGACTCCGGTCCTCTATGCTTCCCTCCCTGGTCAACTAAACTACCCATAATCCACCTCTCTTAAACAACGATACCCATAATACACTTCCCTTTTCAACTACACTACCCATAATCCACCTCTCTTAAACAACGATACCCATAATACACTTCCCTTTTCAACTAAACTACCCATAATCCACCTCTGTTCAACTACACTACCCACCATGAATCTATGGTGTACTACAGTACCCAGAATGCATCATTCCACTGAATAATGGTGACAGAGTGTAGAGAGGAGACTCACAGCAGACCTTTATAGCCCTTTTCCACCAGCATGGAACCGCTTCTGTTCCTGTTTGGATCACTTTGCTGCGTCTCCTCCGACGTAAACAGGTTCTTGAACTAGAAAGATTGGTTCCCAGTTGGAACCAAAGAACAGTGGGTTCTTCAGCAGGAACCGTGACGGCGTCAGTAGGCGAGTCGAGATAAAGAAGCTCCAGAAAGAGCTCAGAGCCTCAAATAAAGGTGCACATGGTGCAGTGGAACTGGGCGGGTCATTTACAGAGGGTTATATCGTCCTTAATGGGGTTCTGGGTAAAGACCACGGAACCAGACGCGTCTGTGGAGGTTCTCCTTCTGAAACCAGGAAATGGAGAATGGGAGAACGAAGGTTCTAAGAATCCTGAATGGAACCGGTTCAAGAACCAGAATCGATTTGGTGGAAAAGGGCTATCAGTTCGTCTTCAGATACAGACCCACATTAACCCCATTTCCCCATCACCACACACACACACACACACACACACACGGGTCAGAACCAAGACCAAACCTCACTGGTCAGTTCCCACCGGGACCACCCTGCGCTCTCCTCCATCCACCTCTGTTTCTGGACTCATTCTGTCTGCAGTGAGTGGACTGTGTATCAGAACCTGTGGGAGAACCCGCGGGAGGAGAACCTGGGAGGAGAACCCGCTGTGAGCGGCAGAACCAGAGGAAGCGCCTGTTGTACATTAGCTATAAAATATTATTAATAAATAATTACATTAAAGACATTTTATCAACAGCTGCATCCGAGTGTGTTCTTACACATACACACACACACACACACACTTCCTAAGAGGTCATACCACCATGAGACCAGCAGAGGGCAGTGAAAACCAACACTGAAGACTAAACTCGCTCTCTCTCTCTCTCTCTCTCTGTCTCGCTCTCTCTCTCTCTCTCACTCTCTCTGTGTCTCTCTCTCTGTCTCTCACTCTGTCTCTCTGTCTTTCTCTTTCTTTCTATCTCTCTCTCTCTCGCTCTCTCTCTTTCTCTGTGTGTGTGTCTGTCTGTCTCTCTCTCTCTCTCTGTGTCTCTCTCTCTCTCTCACTCACTCTCTCTGTCTCTGTCTTTCTCTCTCTCTCTCTCTCTCTCACTCACTCTCTCTGTCTCTGTCTTTCTCTCTCTCTCTGTGTGTGTCTCTCTCTCTGTCTCTCTGTCTTTCTCTTTCTTTCTATCTCTCTCTCTCTCGCTCTCTCTGTGTGTGTGTGTGTGTCTCTGTCTCTCATCTCTCTCTCTGTCTTTCTCTTTCTTTCTCTCTCTCTCTCTCTCTTTCCCCTGAGTGAATCCCACCTCTTCCTCTGGAGGAAGGCTCATAGTACACACATGCTTCCTCTCCTACTGCAGGTACACGCTAGTGTGTGTGTGTGTGTCTGTGCGCTCTTCGTTCTCTGTGTATTTCTAACTCTCTCTCTCTCTCTCTCTCTCTCTCTCTCTCTTTCTCTCTCAGCGAATGGAAAGTATTCCTGTGTGTGTGAGTGTGTGCCCTCCCATCTGATGGGTACTTGAAGCTGACCTCTGCCCCACCACACACACACACACACACACACACACACAGTTAAAATGCACATTAGAGTCGCATTCCAACCTCAAACCTGGATATTCAATTAACACACATACTCTCTCTCTCTCTGTCTCTCTCTCTCTCACTGTCTCTTTCTCACTCTCTCTCTCTCTCTCTCTCTCTCTCTCTCTCTCTCTCTGTCCCTAATGTAATAAAGTCTGTCCGAATGTGATAGTGTTGTCCAAGTGAAGAGGAGCATTGACCTCACACACACACACACACACACACACACACAGACGGTCTCTGTGAGAGGTCAGTGGACCAGTCTTGTTGTGAATGATGTTCAATGAAGTCAGAGACTCTCGAACACAGAGTCTGATTCTGACTCTCTAACACTGAGTCCCATTCTGACTCTCTGATTCTGATTCTCTATTTCTCTGACTGTCTGATTCTCTGACTGTCTGATTCTGACTCTCTGATTCTCTGACTGTCTGATTCTGACTGTCTGATTCTCTGACTGTCTGATTCTCTCATTCTCTGACTGTCTGATTCTCTGACTGTCTGATTCTCTCATTCTCTGACTGTCTGATTCTCTGACTGTCTGATTCTGACTCTCTGATTCTCTGACTGTCTGATTCTCTGACTGTCTAATTCTCTGACTGTCTGATTCTCTGACTGTCTAATTCTCTGACTGTCTGATTCTCTCATTCTCTGACTGTCTGATTCTCTGACTGTCTGATTCTGACTCTCTGATTCTCTGACTGTCTGATTCTCTGACTGTCTAATTCTCTGACTGTCTGATTCTGACTGTCTGATTCTCTGACTGTCTGATTCTCTCATTCTCTGACTGTCTGATTCTCTCATTCTCTGACTGTCTGATTCTCTCATTCTCTGACTGTCTGATTCTCTCATTCTCTGACTGTCTGATTCTCTGACTGTCTGATTCACTGATTCTCTCATTCTCTGACTGTCTGATTCTTACTCTCTGATTCTCTGACTGTCTCTGAGTCTGATTCTGACTCTGGTTCTCTGACTGTCTGATTCTCTGATTCTCTCATTCTCTGACTGTCTGATTCTGACTCTCTGATTCTCTGACTGTCTGATTCTCTGATTCTCTCATTCTCTGACTGTCTGATTCTTACTCTCTGATTCTCTGATTGTCTGATACTGACTCCCTAACTCTGAGTCTGATTCTGACTGTCTGATTCTCTGACTCTCTAATTCTCTGACTGTCTGATTCTGACTCTCTGATTCTCTGACTGTCTGATTCTCTGATTCTCTCATTCTCTGACTGTCTGATTCTGACTCTCTGATTCTCTGACTGTCTGATTCTCTGATTCTCTCATTCTCTGACTGTCTGATTCTTACTCTCTGATTCTCTGATTGTCTGATACTGACTCCCTAACTCTGAGTCTGATTCTGACTGTCTGATTCTCTGACTCTCTAATTCTCTGACTGTCTGATTCTGACTCTCTGATTCTCTGACTGTCTGATTCTCTGATTCTCTCATTCTCTGACTGTTTGATTCTTACTCTCTGATTCTCTGATTGTCTGATACTGACTCCCTAACTCTGAGTCTGATTCTGACTGTCTGATTCTCTGACTCTCTAATTCTCTGACTGTCTGATTCTGACTCTCTGATTCTCTGACTGTCTGATTCTCTGATTCTCTCATTCTCTGACTGTCTGATTCTTACTCTCTGATTCTCTGACTGTCTGATTCTGACTCTCCGATTCTCTGACTGTCTGATTCTTACTCTCTGATTCTCTGATTGTCTGATACTGACTCCCTAACTCTGAGTCTGATTCTGACTGTCTGATTCTCTGACTCTCTAATTCTCTGACTGTCTGATTCTGACTCTCTGATTCTCTGACTGTCTGATTCTCTGATTCTCTCATTCTCTGACTGTTTGATTCTTACTCTCTGATTCTCTGATTGTCTGATACTGACTCCCTAACTCTGAGTCTGATTCTGACTGTCTGATTCTCTGACTCTCTAATTCTCTGACTGTCTGATTCTGACTCTCTGATTCTCTGACTGTCTGATTCTCTGATTCTCTCATTCTCTGACTGTCTGATTCTGACTCTCTGATTCTCTGACTGTCTGATTCTCTGATTCTCTCATTCTCTGACTGTCTGATTCTTACTCTCTGATTCTCTGACTGTCTGATTCTGACTCCCTAACTCTGAGTCTGATTCTGACTGTCTGATTCTCTGACTCTCTAATTCTCTGACTGTCTGATTCTGACTCTCTGATTCTCTGACTGTCTGATTCTCTGATTCTCTCATTCTCTGACTGTCTGATTCTTACTCTCCGATTCTCTGACTGTCTGATTCTGACTCTTTAACTCTGAGTCTGATTCTGACTCTGGTTCTCTGACTCTCTGATTCTCTGACTGTCTGATTCTGACTCTCTGATTCTCTGACTGTCTGATTGTGATTCTCTGACTCTCTAATTCTCTGACTGTCTGATTCTCTCATTCTCTGACTGTCTGATTCTCTGATTCTCTGATTCTCTGACTGTCTGATTCTTACTCTCTGATTCTCTGACTGTCTAATTCTGACTCTTTAACTCTGAGTCTGATTCTGACTCTGGTTCTCTGACTGTCTGATTCTCTGACTGTCTGATTCTCTGACTGTCTGATTCTGACTCCCTAACTCTGAGTCTGATTCTGACTGTCTGATTCTCTGACTCTCTAATTCTCTGACTGTCTGATTCTGACTCTCTGATTCTCTGACTGTCTGATTCTCTGATTCTCTCATTCTCTGACTGTCTGATTCTTACTCTCCGATTCTCTGACTGTCTGATTCTGACTCTCCGATTCTCTGACTGTCTGATTTTTTGATTCTCTCATTCTCTGACTGTCTGATTCTTACTCTCTGATTCTCTGACTGTCTGATTCTGACTCTCTGATTCTCTGACTCTCTGATTCTGACTCCCTAACTCTGAGTCTGATTCTGACTCTCTGATTCTCTGACTCCCTAATTCTCTGACTCTCTAATTCTCTGACTGTCTGATTCTTACTCTCTGATTCGCTGACTGTCTGATTCTTACTCTCTGATTCTCTGACTGTCTGATTCTTACTCTCTGATTCGCTGACTGTCTGATTCTTACTCTCTGATTCTCTGACTGTCTGATTCTGACTCTTTAACTCTGAGTCTGATTCTGAGTCTGGTTCTCTGACTCTCTGATTCTCTGACTGTCTGAATCTGACTCTCTGATTCTCTGACTGTCTGATTCTGACTCTCTGATTCTCTGACTCTCTCATTCTCTGACTGTCTGATTCACTGATTCTCTTATTCTCTGACTGTCTGATTCTTACTCTCTGATTCTCTGACTGTCTAATTCTGACTCTTTAACTCTGAGTCTGATTCTGACTCTGGTTCTCTGACTGTCTGATTCTCTGACTTTCTGATTCTCTGATTCTCTCATTCTCTGACTGTCTGATTCTTACTCTCTGATTCTCTGACTCTCTGATTCTGACTCCCTAACTCTGAGTCTGATTCTGACTGTCTGATTCTCTGACTCTCTAATTCTCTGACTGTCTGATTCTGACTCTCTGATTCTCTGACTGTCTGATTCTCTGATTCTCTCATTCTCTGACTGTCTGATTCTTACTCTCTGATTCTCTGACTGTCTGATTCTGACTCTCTGATTCTCTGACTCTCTGATTCTGACTCCCTAACTCTGAGTCTGATTCTGACTCTCTGATTCCCTGACTCCCTAATTCTCTGACTCTCTAATTCTCGAACTGTCTGATTCTGACTCTCTGATTCTCTGACGCTCTGATTCTCTGATTCTCTCATTCTCTGACTGTCTGATTCGTACTCTCCGATTCTCTGACTGTCTGATTCTGACTCTTTAAGTCTGAGTCTGATTCTGACTCTGGTTCTCTGACTGTCTGATTCTCTGACACCCTGTTTCTGACTCTCTATTTTTCTGCTTCTCTGACACTGTTTCTGACTCCCTATTTTTGTGATTCTCTGACTGTCTGATTCTGACTCTCTGATTTTGACTGTCTGATTCTCTCACTGATTCTGACTCTCTAACCCTGAGTCTGATTCTGACTCTCTGATTCTCTGACTGTCTGATTCTGACTCTCTGATTCTCTGACTGTCTGATTCTCTGATTCTCTCATTCTCTGACTGTTTGATTCTTACTCTCCGATTCTCTGACTGTCTGATTCTGACTTTTTAACTCTGAGTCTTATTCTGACTCTGGTTCTCTGACTATCTGATTCTCTGACACCCTGT